>NC_092234.1:70240535-70528644 GCF_036320965.1 Panulirus ornatus
GTTTGGATGGTATTGCAGTGGAATTTATTAAAAAAGGGGGTGACTGTATTGTTGACTGGTTGGTAAGGTTATTTAATGTATGTATGATTCATGGTGAGGTGCCTGAGGATTGGCGGAATGCATGCATAGTGCCATTGTACAAAGGCAAAGGGGATAAGAGTGACTGCTCAAATTACAGAGGTATAAGTTTGTTGAGTATTCCTGGTAAATTATATGGGAGGGTATTGATTGAGAGGGTGAAGGCATGTACAGAGCATCAGATTGGGGAAGAGCAGTGTGGTTTCAGAAGTGGTAGGTGATGTGTGGATCAGGTGTTTGCTTTGAAGAATGTATGTGAGAAATACTTAGAAAAGCAAATGGATTTGTATGCAGTATTTACGGATCTGGAGAAGGCATATGATAGAGTTGATAGAGATTCTCTGTGGAAGGTATTAAGGATATATGGTGTGGGAGGCAAGTTGTTAGAAGCAGTGAAAAGTTTTTATCAAGGATGTAAGGCATGTGTATGTGTAGGGAGAGAGGAAACTGATTGGTTCTCAGTGAATGTAGGTTTGTGGCAGGGGTGTGTGATGTCTCCATGGTTGTTTAATTTGTTTATGGATGGGGTTGTTAGGGAGGTGAATGAAAGAGTTTTGGAAAGAGTGGCAAGTATGCAGTCTGTTGTGGATGAGAGAGCCCTGGAAGTGAGTCAGTTGTTGTTCGCTGATGATACAGCACTGGTGGCTGATTCATGTGAGAAACTGCAGAAGCTGGTGACTGAGTTTGGTAAAGTGTGTGAAAGAAGAAAATTGAGAGTAAATGTGAATAAGAGCAAGGTTATTAGGTACAGTAAGTTTGAGGGTCAAGTCAATTGGGCGGTAAGTTTGAATGGAGAAAAACTGGAGGAAGTAAAGTGTTTTAGATATCTGGGGGTGGATGTGGCAGCGGATGGAACCATGGAAGCGGAAGTGAATCATAGGGTGTTGGAGGGGGCAAAAGTGCTGGGAGCCTTGAAGAATGTTTGGAAGCCGAGAACATTATCTCGGAAAGCAAAAATGGGTATGTTTGAAGGCACAGTGTTTCCAACAATGTATGGTTGCGATGCGTGGGCTATAGATAGAGTTGTGCGCAGGAGGGTGGATGTGCTGGAATTGAGATGTTTGAGGACAAAATGTGGTGTGAGGTGGTTTGGTCGAGTAAGTAATGTAAGGGTAAGAGAGATGTGTGGAAATAAAAAGAGTGTGGTTGAGAGAGCAGAAGAGGGTGTTTTGTAATGGTTTGGTCACATGGAGAGAATGAGTGAGGAAAGATTGACCAAGAGGGTATATGTGTCAGAGGTGGAGGGAACGAGAAGTGGGAGACCAAATTGGAGGTGAAAGATGGAGTGAAAAAGATTTCGAGTGATCAGGGCCTGAACATGCAGGAGGGTGAACGGCGTTCAAGGAATAGTGTGATTTGGAACGATGTGGTATACCGGTGTTGACGTGCTGTCAATGGATTGAATCAGGGCATGTGAAGCGTCTGGGGTAAACCTTGGAAAGTTGTGTGGGGCCTGGATTTGGAAAGGGAGCTGTGGTTTGGGTGCATTAGTACATGACAGCTAGAGACTGAGTGTTAACGAATGTGGCCTTTGTTGTCTTTTCCTAGCGCTACCTCGCACACATGAGGGGGAAGGGCGATGTTATTCCATGTGTGGCGATGGGAATAAATAAAGGCAGACAGTTTGAATTATGTACATGTGCATATATGTATATGTCCGTGTGTGTATATATATGTGTACATTGAGATGTATAGGTATGTATATTTGCGTGTGTGAACTTGTATGTATATACATGTGTATGTGGGTGGGTTGGGCCATTCTTTCGTCTGTTTCCTTGCGCTACCTCGCTAACTCGGGAGACAGCGACAAAGCAAAATAAATAAATAAATAAATAAATGAAGATATACATATATACACATGTGCATATTTATACTTCCTGCCTTTATCCATTCCTGTCGCCACCCCGCCACATGAGATAGCATCCCCACACCACTACCACCACAACCAGCAAGGTAGCGCCAGCAACTGTTAAAACAGAGAGCATTCATTTACACTTAGTCTCTTGCTGTCATGTGCAATGCACTGAAACTATATCTCCCTTTCCACATCCAGGCCCCCACAGACCTTTCCATGGTTTACCCCACATGCTTCACATGCACTGGTTCAATCCATTGACAGCACGTCAACCTCGCTATACCACAGTGTTCCAATTCACTCTATTCCCTGCGCTCCTTTCACCCTCCATTATGTTCAGGCCCCGATCGCTCGAAATCTTTTTCACTCCATCCTTCCACCTCCAATTTGGTGTCCTACTTCTCCTTTTTCCCTCCACCTCTGACACATATATCCTCTTTGTAAATCTTTTCTCACTCATTCTCTCCATGTGTCCAGACAATTTCAACACACCCTCTTCTGATCTCTCAACCACTCACCACCCTCTTTTTATTACCACACACCTCTCTTACCCTTTCATTAATTACTCGATCAAAGCACCTCACACCACATAATGTCCTCAAACATTTCATTTCCAACACATCCACCCTCCTCTGCACAATCCTTTGTATAGCCCATGTCTTGCAACCATATAACATTGTTGGAACCACTATTCCTTCAAACATATCCATTTTTGATCTCCGAAATAACGTTTTCACCTTCCACACATTCTTCAATGCTCCCTGAACCTTTGCCCCCTCCCCCACCCTGTGACTCACTTCCGCTTCCATGGTTCCTTCTGCTTCTAAGTCCACTCCTGTATATCTAAAACACCTCACTTCCTCCAGTTTTTCTCCAGTCAGACTTTATTGCCAATATACTTGTCCCTCAACCCTACTGAACCTAGTAACCTTGCTCTTATTCACATTTGCTCTCAACTTTTTTCTTTCACACACTGTACTAAGCTCAGTCACCAACCTCTGCAGTTTCTCACCCGAATCAGCCACCAGCACTGTGTTATCAGCGAACAACTGACTTACTTCCCTATCCCTCTTGTCCACAACAGACTCCCTAACCACTCCATCCATAAACAAATTAAACAACAATGGAAACATCACGCACCCCTGCCTTGAACCTACATTTGCTGGGAACCAATGACTTTCCTTTCTTCCTACTCATACACATGCCTTACATCCTTGGTAAAAACTTTTCACTGCTTCTATCAGTTTACCATCCGCTCATATACACATATATATACATAAACCCCCGTATGTGCACATATGCATACATATACATAACCTATATATATATATATATATATATATATATATATATATATATATATATATATATACCCTCCCCTCCTTGTATTTTAACTTTCTAAAAGGGGAAACAGAAGAAGGAGTCACGCGAGGAGTGCTCATCCTCCTCGAAGGCTCAGATTGGGGTGTCTAAATGTGTGTGGATGTAACCAAGATGAGAAAAAAGGAGAGATAGGTAGTATGTTTGAGGAAAGGGACCTGGATGTTTTGGCTCTGAGTGAAACGAAGCTCAAGAGTAAAGGGGAAGAGTGGTTTGGGAATGTCTTGGGAGTAAAGTCAGGGGTTAGTGAGAGGACAAGAGCAAGGGAAGGAGTAGCACTACTCCTGAATCAGGAGTTGTGGGAGTATGTGATAGAGTGTAAGAAAGTAAGTTCTAGATTGATATGGGTAAAACTGAAAGTTGATGGAGAGAGATGGGTGATTATTGGTGCATATGCACCTGGGCATGAGAAGAAAGATCATGAGAGACAAGTGTTTTGGGAGCAGCTGAATGAGTGTGTTAGTGGTTTTGATGCACGAGACCGGGTTATAGTGATGGGTGATTTGAATGCAAAGGTGAGTAATGTGGAAATTGAGGGAATAATTGGTATACATGGAGTGTTCAGTGTTGTAAATGGAAATGGTGAAGAGCTTGTAGATTTATGTGCTGAAAAAGGACTGGTGATTGGGAATACCTGGTTTAAAAAGCGAGATATACATAAGTATACGTATGTAAGTAGGAGAGATGGCCAGAGAGCGTTATTGGATTACGTGTTAATTGATAGACACACGAAAGAGAGACTTTTGGATGTTAATGTGCTGAGAGGTGCAACTGGAGGGATGTCTGATCATTATCTTGTGGAGGCGAATTTGAAGATTTGTGGGGTTTTCAGAGAAGAAGAGAGAATGTTGGGGTGAAGAGAGTGGTGAGAGTAAGTGAGCTTGGGAAGGAGACTTGTGTGAGGAAGTACCAGGAGAGACTGAGTACAGAATGGAAAAAGGTGAGAACAAAGGAGGTAAGGGGAGTGGGGGAGGAATGGGATGTATTTAGGGAAGCAGTGATGGCTTGTGCAAAAGATGCTTGTGGCATGAGAAGCGTAGGAGGTGGGTTGATTAGAAAAGGTAGTGAGTGGTGGGATGAAGAAGTAAGATTATTAGTGAAAGAGAAGAGAGAGGCATTTGGACGATTTTTGCAGGGAAAAAATGCAAATGAGTGGGAGATGTATAAAAGAAAGAGGCAGGAGGTCAAGAGAAAGGTGCAAGAGGTGAAAAAGAGGGCAAATGAGAGTTTGGGTGAGAGAGTATCATTAAATTTTAGGGAGAATAAAAAGATGTTTTGGAAGGAGGTAAATAAAGTGCGTAAGACAAGGGAGCAAATGGGAACTTCAGTGAAGGGGGCTAATGGGGAGGTGATAACAAGTAGTGGTGATGTGAGAAGGAGATGTAGTGAGTATTTTGAAGGTTTGTTGAATGTGTTTGATGATAGAGTGGCAGATATAGGGTGTTTTGGTCGAGGTGGTGTGCAAAGTGAGAGGGTTAGGGAAAATGATTTGGTAAATAGAGAAGAGGTAGTAAAAGCTTTACGGAAGATGAAAGCCGGTAAGGCAGCAGGTTTGGATGGTATTGCAGTGGAATTTATTAAAAAAGGGGGTGACTGTATTGTTGACTGGTTGGTAAGGTTATTTAATGTCTGTATGATTCATGGTAAGGTGCCTGAGGATTGGCGGAATGCTTGCATAGTGCCATTGTACAAAGGCAAAGGGGATAAGAGAGTGCTCAAATTACAGAGGTATAAGTTTGTTGAGTATTCCTGGTAAATTATATGGGAGGGTATTGATTGAGAGGGTTAAGGCATGTACAGAGCATCAGATTGGGGAAGAGCAGTGTGGTTTCAGAAGTGGTATAGGATGTGTGGATGAGGTGTTTGCTTTGAAGAATGTATGTGATAAATACTTAGAAAAACAAATGGATTTGTATGTAGCATTTATGGATCTGGAGAAGGCATATGATAGAGTTGATAGAGATGCTCTGTGGAAGGTTTTAAGAATATATGGTGTGGGAGGCAAGTTGTTAGAAGCAGTGAAAAGTTTTTATCGAGGATGTAAGGCATGTGTGCGTGTAGGAAGAGAAGAAGGTGATTGGTTCTCAGTGAATGTAGGTTTGCGGCAGGGGTGTGAGATGTGTCTGTGGTTGTTTAATTTGTTTATGGATGGGGTTGTTAGGGAGGTGAATGCAAGAGTTTTGGAAAGAGGGGCAAGTATGCAGTCTGTTGTGGATGAGAGAGCCCTGGAAGTGAGTCAGTTGTTGTTCGCTGATGATACAGCGCTGGTGGCTGATTCATGTGAGAAACTGCAGAAGCTGGTGACTGAGTTTGGTAAAGTGTGTGAAAGAAGAAAGTTAAGAGTAAATGTGAATAAGACCAAGGTTATTAGGTACAGTAGGGTTGAATGGAGAAAAACTGGAGGAAGTAAAGTGTTTTAGATATCTGGGAGTGGATCTGGCAGCGGATGCAACCATGGAAGCGGAAGTGAATCATAGGGTGGGGGAAGGGGTGAAAATTCTGGGAGCATTGAAGAATGTTTGGAAGTCGAGAACATTATTTCGGAAAGCAAAAATGGGTATGTTTGAAGGCATAGTGGTTCCAACAATGTTGTATGGTTGCGAGGCGTGGGCTATGGATAGAGTTGTGCGCAGGAGGGTGGATGTGCTGGAAATGAGATGTTTGAGGACAATATGTGGTGTGAGGTGGTTTGATCGAGTAAGTAATGTAAGGGTAAGAGAGATGTGTGGAAATAAAAAGAGTGTGGTTGAGAGAGCAGAAGAGGGTGTTTTGAAATGGTTTGGTCACATGGAAAGAATGAGTGAAGAAAGATTGACCAAGAGGATATATGTGTCAGAGTTTGGAGGGAACGAGGAGAAGTGGGAGACCAAATTTTAGGTGGAAAGATGGAGTGAAAAAGATTTTGAGTAGTCGGGTCCTGAACATGCAGGAGGGTGAAAGGCGTGCAAGGAATAGAGTGCATTGGAACGATGTGGTATACCGGTGTCGACGTGCTGTCAATGGATTGAACCAGGGCATGTGAAGCGTCTGGGGTAAACCATGGAAAGTTGTGTGGGGCCTGGATGTGGAAAGGGAGCTGTGGTTTCGGTGCATTATTACATGACAGCTAGAGACTGAGTGTGAACGAATGGGGCCTTTTTTGTCTTTCCCTAGCACTACCTCACACACATGAGGGGGGAGGGGGTTGTTATTCCATGTATGGCGGGGTGGCGATGGGAACAAATAAAGGCAGACAGTATGAATTATGTACATGTGTATATATGTATATGTCTGTGTGTGTATATATATGTGTACATTGAGATGTATAGGTATGTATATTTGCGTGTGTGGATGTGTATGTATATACATGTGTATGTGGGCGGGTTGGGCCATTCTTTCGTCTGTTTCCTTGCGCTACCTCGCTAACGCGGGAGACAGCGACAAAGCAAAATAAATAAATAAAATATATATATACATATACATACACAGATATATACAAATATACACATATACATATTCATACTTGCTTCCCTTCATCCACTCCTGTCTCCACCCCACAGGAAGCAGTATCGTTCACACTCAGTTTCGAGATGTCATGTGTAATACACTTAAACTACCGCTCCCTGTCCACATCGAAGCACCATAAACCTTTCCATGGTTTACCCCACTCACTTGACATGGCCTGGTTCAGTCCACTGACAGCACGTTGACCCCATTATACCACGTCCTTGCAATTTATTATATCCTTCCACCTCCGATTTCATCTCCTGTTTCTCCTTGTTCCTTTACCCCTGACACATATATTGTCTTTGTCAATCTTTCCTCACTCATTTTCTCCATATGTCCAAACCACTTCAGCACACCCTCTTTGCTCTCTCATCCTCACTTGTATTATTTCCACACATCTCTCTTGCCCTTTCATTACTTACTCGATCAAACCACCGCACACTAAATTTTTTCCTCAAACATTTAATTTCCAACACATCCACCCTCCTCCATACAGCCCTATCTATAGCACATGCCTCGCACCCATAAAACATTATTGGAACTACTATTCCTTCAAACATACCCATTTTCGCTCCCTGAGATAATGTTTTCTCCTTCCACACATTCGTCATTGCTCCCAGAACCTTTGTTTCCCTTCCTCACCCTGTGATTCACTTCTGCTTTCATGGTTCCATCTGCTGCTAAGTCCACTCCCAGATATCAAAATCACTTCACTTCCCCCAATTTTTCTCCATTGAAATTTACATCTCAGTTAAGTTGTCCCTCAACCCTACTGAACCCAATAGCCTTGCTCTTATTCACATTTACTCTCATCTTTCTCCTATCACACACTTTTCCAAACTCAGTCACCAACTTCTGCAATTTTTCGCTGAAATCAGCCACCAGAGCAACTGCCTCACTTCCCAGGCCCTTTCATCCCAAACAGACTGCATATTCACCCCTCTCTCCAAAACTCTTGCATTTACCTCCCTAACTACCCCATCCATAAACATATTAAACAACAATGGGGACATCACACACCCCTACTGCAAACCGATCTTCGTTGGAAACCAATCACTCTCCTCTCTTCCTGCTTTTACACATGCCTTATATCCTTGATAAAAAGTCTTCTACTTCTAGCAACTTACCTCCCACACCATACTCTCTTAAAACCTTCCGCAAAGCATCTCTATCAACCCTATTGTATGCCTTCTCCATAAAGCATGAAATAGAAGAATCAAATGAAGAGGGTCCTAGACTCATGACTGAAATATACCGGTTCTTCTACTTTTTGTTTTCTTTTCCAATGTGGGACATTTCCTGTTACATATACCAGTGTCTTATTACACTTTTAGGATGGTATGTATATATGTATATGTTTGTATATGTACATGTATGTGTGTGTATGAGTGGATGGATCTTTCTTCATCTGTTTCCTGGTGCTATCTCGCTGACGCGCATGCATGCTACTTATTTGCAGCAAGATGTATGTGAAAAAATAGGACAATTGTCTAAGAAGGTACACATAATGGACAAAATTGAAGAAAGAAGCATGGATAGACACACATTTGAATGAAACTGTGCTAAAACCAAAACAGTATATTAGTGATATGTTGAGAACATCTTGGAGATTGGGAACATACAGTTGTTCATCAGTGATGTTGCAGTGTGAATATTATCAAAGAAAACTATTCGTGTGAGGGGATAATTTTCTCATTTCTTTTATGGTAGTACTTCCTTAGATGACTAGGGGTAAGGAATCTGCTACTTACAAGTTCATAGTTTTTCTTGAATGTTTTTTCTTTTATATAGAATTGAGTAAACCAGTTCTGTTGGGTCTGGATGTGGAAAGGGAGCTGTGGTTTCAGTGCATTATTACATGACAGCTAGAGACTGAGTGTGAACGAATGGGGCCTTTGTTGTCTTTTCCTAGCGCTACCTCGCACACATGAGGGGGGAGGGGGTTGTTATTCCATGTGTGGCGAGGTGGCGATGGGAATAAATAAAGGCAGACAGTATGAATTATGTACATGTGTATATATGTATATGTCTGTGTGTGTATATATATATATATATGTGTGTACATTGAGATGTATAGGTGTGTATATTTGCGTTGTGTGGACGTGTATGTATATACATGTGTATGGGGGAGGGTTGGGCCATTCTTTTGTCTGTTTCCTTGCGCTACCTCGCTAACGCGGGAGACAGTGACAAAGCAAATAAGAAAACCTCCTACCATTTTTTTGGCTAATTAACTTATTTCTTCCACAGGATTCATCTCAGCATGCAAAAGGACAAACGGGTATTGAATCATATTTTGATAAGAGTCCCCAGAGATCATCCTCAAAGCCTGTTGATGGAAGAAAGGATATGTTGGATTATTTCAAGAAATTGCCTAAAACTCCAGGGATTAAACCTCAAGTAGAAAAGCAGCCAAAAGATAATAATGCTTTGGCTGATGATGAAATAATTGTGATTTTACCAAAAAATTCTTTTAATGGAAATATACTGGTAGATAGAAGTAAAAAGGATCCGCTCAAAAGTGAAAAGAAAACTAATAGGGTACGGAATATTTCGTATAAGAGAAATGATGAAGAGAAAGGTCGAAACTCTGTTGTTGACTTAAAAATGTCAGAATGTAATACATCTGATGTTTGTAAAGCTTTTAATTCAAATCAGGGAATATACATTCCGGAAGTATCACATTCAGATGTATGGGGTAAGAATGTTGATAAGTCAGTTAGGAAGTATGAAAAATCAAGTTATGTTGATAAAGAAAAAGTAGCCACTTCATCTGATAATGACTTACTTTCTTCGGATGCAGTAAAGAAGCAAAACATATTTGCTTTTATGATGGCTAACAGAGGGAAGCAGAATGATATTTTAAAGGAAATGGAGGTGAATGAACACTGTAATAAAGATACCACCTTTTCAGTTGGTACAATATCGAATCAGATTGTAAATGAGAAACAAGATAGTATTTTGGTCTCAGATGAAAGTTTAAATGAATGTGATATAATTGATGAGACTGATCCTTCTAAAGATGATTGTGCATTAGGAAACAAAGGCATTGCCACTGATGAAGTCAAAGCCTTAAGCTCATCAGTTATCAGTGATAATGTGTTTGTATTCATGATGGCAAATCGTCATAGGCAGAAAAACCTACTATCTAAAAGTGAAAATTCTGAGGAAATTCCAGATCATGTGCCAGAGGCACAGTCAGAAGATCTGGAAAAGGGGAAGTGCAGTGGTCTGGCCATTGACACTAGCACAAAAGTGGGAGAAACAAGTGGAATAAGGAAACTGAAGAAAGATGATCTTGATTCATCTCTCCAAGACTTTGAATTAACACCAAAAAGAGACATCCGAAAAAAGAAAAAATCCTCAAACAAGAAGTATGGGAACCAATATATGGAAGAAATTGTTGAAAACAACCACACATTTGGAACAGGGTTTGTTAATCCAACATCTCGAGCAGACACACCGGTGATTACTGCAGTAGAGGAAGTAAAACTTAGTAATTCCATTAGCTTTGCAGACTTTATAAAAGCAGCAGCAGCAACAGCTGATAAAAGAGGAGAGGAAGAGAGCAAAGAAAATGGAAATGGATATTTGGAAGATTGTCTTGATGCTCAGCAGAAAATTAATGAGAGTCTTAAGTCTCATAGCATAGATAGCACTGTTGTCAAGGGCACTGATTTTAACAATAGGAGTATGGATGAAAATGATGCAAGGGAAGATGGTTTTGATTTTCACAAAACTAATAACAAGGACAGTATTAACAATACAATTAAACTTGATGAAAATAATGCAAGTCGAGATAACAATAATCTCCACAAAACTGATATCAAAAGTTTTGAAAGTATTGATAGTGATATTAAAGGGGAGAGAAAAGCTAAGAAAAGGAAAAGTTTAACCTTAAAGAAAAACACATGTGTTAATGGAAGAAGTAGTATAGTGGAAGATGGAATCATAGACAATAAAAACATATCCCAGACTGGAAAGAAACAAATTCCAGGTGCACATTTTAAGAGAAGATCTAGAAAAAAGGTTAACTGTGTAATAGATGATGATTCTGGTACATCAGAAGCTGCTGCTGCTTATGAAAAAATGAGTGGCAGTATTACATCAGTAAAGGAAATAGATTCTTTCTCTCAGCAAGAATCTTTGGATTGTTCGAAGATAAGTGGCATTTCAAAGTTCTTCAAGAAAATTAGCCAGGATGAAAAAACAGTGGAAAGGAGCAAAAATGTGTTTACAGTTAAAGCAGATGTACATGCTCCACAAGATGGAGTAAAGGCAACTATTGGTAGTAAGTGTAAAGTTGTTAAAAGCATGGTAAATGAAATTTCACTCTGGGATGATGCATCCAGTTGCAAAGAAATAATTTCTGATAGCTGTGAAAAGAGGAGCAGTCGAAGATCCAGCAAGAAATTACGGAAGAACCAGGAATTAGAAGATTTGAATAAGATAGAAGTATTGGAACAAATTGCTCTCACTTCCTCACCTAAGAAGGACACAGTGAATACGGTAAAGAGGCCCAACATTAATAGAGATGATGAGATTCAGCAAAAGCATAAGATCATGGGAAACCTTGGAGAACTGAAATCATTTAGTGATACCTCAGAGTCTGAAGAATTAACCTTCAGTGCTGTTAAACAAAAGAAAATTGAGAATGAACAAAAAAATTCTTCGAGGAGGGCTTTAAGGAGTATGTCACGGTGTCAGAATATTGTTGGACAGAAAATTATAAAGGAGAAAATGATTGGTAAACTTGATGCTTCATGCTCTGCTGAGGCCGAATTGTTGAGCAAAAAAGGTGTTTTAGAAGAAAATCCAAAAATATGCATATTGAAGGAGATGCAAGTGCCAAAAATACTTGAAATAAAAGGAAATAACACGACAAAAGAACCTTTAGGTGTACGAAGGTTATTGAGAAGAAAAAGGCGTGTGTCAGTTGACCTGGAGAAGTCTCCAGAAATAATAAAAAACTCAAAAACTAACAAAATCAAAACTTCTGACTGCTCAGTGCCGGTTGAGGAATCCAGCATTGACATAAACCATGATTCATCTCCTGAAAAGGGTGGAACAGAAAGAGTTAATTGTTCATCAGATCTTGATGAGGATGAAAAGGAAAGCATAGTCATGTACACATCTACACTCATCCACAGGTCAAGAAAACTTCAGTAAGTAATGTTTTTCTTTTATTCAAAATTGTTCATAGTAGGTTCATGATAAATTTTGCATATTGTAGGTTAGTATACTTTACGTCCTTAATGTGTGTAAGCCTTATGTAGTGTATTTTAAAGGTCATACCATCAACAATAAATGTTTTACCATGATTTTTAGGTAGATGTACTTTTATTCTAATTTACTTTGGTGTTAAAATTCATTTTCTAAGTATCATGTGAATGCCAGACCACATAGTTACATGTTTATTGGCATTATTAGTTTTGAATGATGACTTGAAGCACTTGAATGTTCTCCCTAAAAGTGGAGTGTTACAGGCATTCCTTTTAGGTTGAGACATTTTGAAAGTTAACACTTTGATCGCTGACTTGAAAATCATTTTGACATTAAACAAATGAAAAGAGTACTTCAGATCTACAGTTTGATAGTGATATATGATTTACTTTTCAGATTGAGAATTAAGAGAATTCACCATCCCTCAAGGTGCAAGGAGAAAGGCAGCTCGTTGAGTTTGCAAAAGAGTAATGTAATGAAAAGTCAGATGAAACAGAAGAAAGCCAAAAAGGTATTAAAAAAAGCTAAGGAAATCAGAGAAAGTAACAAAGTCAGAAGGCTTAGTTGTGACCAAAAGAAAAAGAAAGCATGCTTAGATGATGTTACTGGACCGTTGACAAAGGAGACCACTATGCAAGTTATTGAACATGATGTAGTTATAATTGATGATCTACCCTCAGTTAAGGATAGCCAAAGAAATTTTACTGAGGAGACAAAGAGAAGGCGATCATCTCAGCTATTGCTTAAGCCACTTCCATTAGACTCATCAGCAGGTAAACAAATGCAAAATAAGAAAGTAAATTGCATGGAAAAAAAGAAAATGAAAATTTCAGAAGCTAGTGAGATAGGTAATGCTAGTGGTCGAAGATCCTCTCGACAGGCAGCAATTAATGCAAAGAAAGCTATAGAAGAACAAAGAAATAATATTCATGTAGAGAAGGTGGAGAAGACAAATAAGGAAAGCAAAAAAGAAATGTTATCAAAAGGTAATGTATTATACCTCGTTTTTCTGTCATAGTTATTAAGATACATAGTGTCATGTTCATAAGCATGTTTTGTAGCTGACCATTTACCTTCCATTGATTCCCCTTATTTAAGTCAAATTGATTTACACTTTTGGAAAAAGGGGTAAGTATGCAGTCTCTTGGGGATGAGAGAGCTTGGGAAGTGAGTCAGTTGTTGTTTGCTGATGATACAGCGCTGGTGGCTGATTCATGTGAGAAACTGCAGAAGCTGGTGACTGAGTTTGGTAAAGTGTGTGAAAGAAGAAAGTTAAAAGTAAATGTGAATAAGAGCAAGGTTATTAGGTACAGTAGGGTTGAGGGTCAAGTCAATTAGGAGGTAAGTTTGAATGGAGAAAAACAGGAGGAAGTAAAGTGTTTTAGATATCTGGGAGTGGATCTGGCAGCGGATGGAACCATGGAAGCAGGAGTGAATCATAGGGTGGCGGAGGGGGCAAAAATTCTGGGAGCCTTGAAGAATGTGTGGAAATCAAGAACATTATCTCGGAAAGCAAAAATGGGTATGTCTGAAGGAATAGTGGTTCCAACAATGTTGTATGGCTGCGAGGCGTGGGCTATGGATAGAGTTGTGCGCAGGAGGGTGGATGTGCTGGAAATGAGATGTTTGAGGACAATATGTGGTGTGAGGTGGTTTGATTGAGTAAGTAATGTAAGGGTAAGAGAGATGTGTGGAAATAAAAAGAGCGTGGTTGAGAGAGCAGAAGAGGGTGTTTTGAAATGGTTTGGGCACATGGAGAGAATGAGTGAGGAAAGATTGACCAAGAGGATATATGTGTCGGAGGTGGAGGGAAAGAGAAGTGGGAGATCAAATTGGAGGTGAAAAGATGGAGTGAAAAAGATTTTGAGTGATTGGGGCCTGAACATGCAGGAGGGTGAAAGGTGGGCAAGGAATAGAGTGAATTGGATCGACGTGGTATACCGGGGTCGACATGCTGTCAATGGATTGAATCAGGGCATGTGAAGCGTCTAGGGTAAACCATGGAAAGTTCTGTGGGGCCTGGATGTGGAAAGGGAGCTGTGGTTTCGGGCATTATTATATGATAGCTAGAGACTGAGTGTGAACGAATGGGGCCTTTGTTGTCTTTTCCTAGCGCTACCTCGCACACATGAGGGGGGAGGGGGATGTTATTCCATGTGTGGCGAGGTGGTGATGGGAATAAATAAAGGCAGACAGTATGAATTTTGTACATGTGTATATATGTATATGTCTGTGTGTGTGTATATATATGTGTGTACATTGAGATGTATAGGTATGTATATTTTGCGCGTGTGGACGTGTATGTATATACATGTGTATGGGGGTGGGTTGGGCCATTTCTTTCATCATTTTCCTTGCGCTACCTTGCAAACGCGGGAGACAGCGACAAAGCAAAATAAATAGATAAAATAAGTATAATTTACACTGTACTATGGATACTTTTTTGTGTTCAGTCAAGTATTACATAGTCGTAATCAGCAAAATTTATGCAGTCTTTTGATTGATGAAACAGAATTCTTACTGGAGAACATTTTGTCTGGGAATCCCCAATATGTAGGTTTTATGTGAAATACAATTTTTTTTCTTTTTCTTTCTTTCGTACTATTCGCCATTTCCCGCATTAGCGAGGTAGCGTTATCAACAGAGGACTGGGCCTTATAGGGAATATCCTCACCTGGCCCTCCTCTCTGTTCCTTCCTTTGGGGAAAAAAAAAAGAAAAAAAAAACGAGAGGGGAGGATTTCCAGCCACCTGCTCCCTCCCCTTTTAGTCGCCTTCAACGACACGCAGGGAATACATGGGAAATATTCTTTCTCCCCTATCCCCAGGAATACAATTTTTTTTCATTATTATTATTTTGCTTTGTAGCTGTCTCCCGCATTTGCGAGGTAGCGCAAGGAAACAGACGAAAGAAATGGCCCAACCCACCCCTCTACACATGTATATACATACACGTCCACACACGCAAATATACAATACCCATACATCTCAATGTACACATATATATACACACACAGACACATACATATATACACATGCACACAATTCACACTGTCTGCCTTTATTCATTCCCATCGCCACCTCACCACACATGGAATAACATCCCCCTCCCCCCTCATGTGTGCGAGGTAGCGCTAGGAAAAGACAACAAAGGCTCCATTCGTTCACACTCAGTCTCTAACTGTCATACAATAATGCCCGAAACTACAGCTCCCTTTCCACATCCAGGCCCCACAGAACTTTCCATGGTTTACCCCAGACGCTTCACATGCCCTGATTCAATCCATTGACAGCACGTCGACCCCGGTCTACCACATCGATCCAGTTCACTCTATTCCTTGCCCACCTTTCACCCTCCTGCATGTTCAGGCCCCGATCACTCAAAATCTTTTTCACTCCATCTTTCCACCTCCAATTTGGTCTCCCACATCTCCACGTTCCCTCCACCTCCGACACATATATCCTCTTGGTCAATCTTTCCTCACTCATTCTCTCCATGTGCCCAAACCATTTCAAAACACCCTCTTCTGCTCTCTCAACCACGCTCTTTTTATTTCCACACATCTCTCTTACCCTTACATTACTTACTCGATCAAACCATCTCACACCACACATTGTCCTCAAACATCTCATTTCCAGCACATCCATCCTCCTGCGCACAACTCTATCCATAGCCCACGCCTCGCAACCATACAACATTGTTGGAACCACTGTTCCTTCAAACATACCCATTTTTGCTTTCTGAGATAATGTTCTCGACTTCCACACATTCTTCAAGGCTCCCAGGATTTTCGTCCCCTCCCCCACCCCATGATTCACTTCCGCTTCCATGGTTCCATCCGCTGCCAGATCCACTCCCAGATATGTAAAACACTTTACTTCCTCCAGTTTTTCTCCATTCAAACTTACCTCCCAATTGACTTGACCCTCAACCCTACTGTACCTAATAACCTTGCTCTTATTCACATTTACTCTTAACTTTCTTCTTTCACACACTTTACCAAACTCAGTCACCAGCTTCTGCAGTTTCTCGCATGAATCAGCCACCAGCGCTGTATCATCAGCGAACAACAACTTACTCACTTCCCAAGCTCTCTCATCCCCAACAGACTTCATACTTGCCCCTCTTTCCAAAACTCTTGCATTCACCTCCCTAACAACCCCATCCATAAACAAATTAAACAACCATGGAGACATCACACACCCCTGCCGCAAACCTACATTCACTGAGAACCAATCACTTTCCTCTCTTCCTACACATACACATGCCTAAAAACTTTTCACTGCTTCTAACAACTTGCCTCCCACACCATATATTCTTAATCCCTTCCACAGAGCATCTCTGTCAACTCTATCATATGCCTTCTCCAGATCCATAAATGCTACATACAAATCCATTTGCTTTTCTAAGTATTTCTCACATACATTCTTCAAAGCAAACACCTGATCCACACATCCTCTACCACTTCTGAAGCCACACTGCTCTTCCCCATTCTGATGCTTTGTACATGCCTTCACCCTCTCAATCAATACCCTCCCATATAATTTCCCAGGAATACTCAACAAACTTATACCTCTGTAATTTGAGCACTCACTCTTTTCCCCTTTGCCTTTGTACACTGGCACTATGCACCCATTCCACCAATCCTCAGGCACTTCACCATGAATCATGCATACATTAAATAACCTTACCAACCAGTCAACAATACAGTCACCCCCTTTTTTTTATAAATTCCACTGCAATACCATCCAAACCTGCTGCCTTGCTGGCTTTCATCTTCCGCAAAGCTTTTACTACCTCTTCTCTGTTTACCAAATCATTTTCCCTAACCCTCTCACTTTGCACACCACCTCGACCAAAACACCCTATATCTGCCACTCTATCATCAAACACATTCAACAAACCTTCAAAATACTCACTCCATCTCCTTCTCACATCACCACTACTTGTTATCACCTCCCCATTAGCCCCCTTCACTGAGCTTTAATAGTTCTTTTCAGTGATGTAGAAAATTAGTTCTTGTTCCAGTTGGATATACATTATGGAGTGTGAAGGGCATGTATGATGTAAACCAAGAGAATAGATTTTGGGAGAATTTCTGTACAATTGACATAGGTGTTATAAGCTTTAGAGCGACTGTAAGAGATGGGATAAGAGGAAGATTATTGGATAGAAAAATCAGGGGTGGATAAGAGTAGATTTGAATCAGAGAAACGTTTGGATGTGAATGAAGGGTAGATAGAAACAGTATCTGGCTGAATACAAATTAGTTCCTGATTATTTTAGGATGAGAATAGTTAGGAATGGATTATTTTGGTGTTTGTTGAAGGGAAATGCAGCTGAAGGAGTTGAGAAGAAGTTGGATACTATGTCAAAATTGTGCAGTCAGTATTTTTAACTGGGGGACATTACTGCAAGGGTTGGATAGAATAATTGCAGCATTATTAACTGGATTAGTACAGTATAAATGGAAGGAATGGAAATGGAAAGATTAAGGAAGTTTTCTGAAAACTCTAACAGGTACGTATTAGGGATTATTTTGGTGTTTGTTGAAGGGAAATGTAGCTGAAAGAGTTGAGATGAAGTTGGATTACTATGTAAAAATTGGCTGTCAGTATTTTGTAATTGGGGGACATTACTGCCAGGGTTGGATAGTATAATTGCATCATTATTAACAGGATGAGTACAGTATAAATGAAAGGAATGGAAATGGAAAGATTATGGAAGACTTCTGAAAAATTTAACAGGCATGCATTAGGTATGTTTTTTCCTTTCCTATTTCAAATTCATGTAGATTAATTCATATATGTCAGACCACCTTGTGGTGATCAGTACTTAGAGACTGCTTCCAAAAGTACATATGAGGAGTGAGGAGGAAAATTATAATTATGCAAGTGTCATCAGGATAACCCAGATATCATGAACATATTCATTACAATCCGTTTGTTAATATCTAGAGATTTTCTTTCCTGTCTGAATACCATAGAAAACCTAAACATGATAAATGACAATCTGACATTTGATATTTTTTAATCTCTGTTCGTCATTCCCTGCATTAACGAGATAGCATCAAGAACAGAGAGTGGCCTTATTTGCTTGCATACACTCCCTACTGTTTTGTGTAATGTACTGAAACCAGATTCCCCATCCATGGTTGAGCCCCACAAACCAGTCTGTGGTTTCCTTTGTTTTCTTCATATTCCTTGGTTCAGCCCATTGATAACACATTGCCCCCAGTGCCCCATTGCTCCATTTTGATGTATCTCATGTATGCCATTTACCCTTCTCATTGTTCTTGCTCTAACAGCTGAGAGCCTCTTTCATTCAATCCTTCCAACTCCTCGGTCTCATCTTCCTCTTATTCCCTCCACTTCGCTCAGTCATACTCCACTTACTTAGATTTTAAGCATGTCATGTATACTGTCGTCCTTACACAGTCAACCCACTTCATATATTTTGTTCTTTGGCACTTCATTTCCAAGATGTTCATCCTCTTTCTTTCTTTTCCATTCAGATTGCAAGACTTGTTGAGAATACTATACTGTCAAACAAACTACCAATGCCAGTTCATTACTGATACTGGTTTTAGTACTAATTTCAACACAGTTACTTTAGAAAATACATAATTTTAGCAAACTTAAGAAACAGCTTGCAGTTAAGGCTGTTCACATGTTAGCTGAACAGCAGATATTTTTCACATTTCTTTACTATTTCTTTTGATTCCCACTGATGCATGCCTGCTAGGAACTATTTTCTCTCAAAAATTAGTTCCTACTCAGCATTTCATAATTTAGTCATGCTTTCTTTATTGATATAATGAAAGTAGTATCTTCAGCTAGTATATATGATCAGTGATCTACAGCTTTCATTTGACCATTTGTATAATGCAACATCTTTACCTGGGAGCTATTGATGTTACAGATTTTCAGCATTGCTTAATTTTTTCCATAGTGTATTACATACTGCTACTAGCTTCATTGTGTTCAATATCTTTCCTTTGATTACATTAGCACTGTCTTTTAAAGTCTTAATTTTTGCCTGTATAATTTTCAATGGATATCTCTTTTTTGGTCATTGTTTTTCTTCGACTAGCTCCAGTTCGTAATTATCTGGTTTTTGCTTACTTAAGGAATGCTCCATAATTTGGAAGTAAAGTAATATGTTTGTAGCTGTACCGCCTCTTGTTGAATCTGCTTTTCATAGTTTGTGGTGTACTCTTGATGTGATTCTTTCTTCACTTCAGAAAATTCTGGACAACCCTGTTCTTGCTCATATTGGTCACTATTGCTGAAATTAATAGAATGGCTTAAAAGCAGTACTAGGGTAAATGTAATTCATAAATTATGAATTCATGTTGATGAACAACCTAAGAATAGGATTCAAGAGTCACAGGTAAAAAATAAGGCCACTACAGTATAGAATTACATGGTCAGTAATATGATTTGCATATGCACAATGCAATCTAAAATGAAAGTGATCAATCAAATATAGGTCATCTGAACAATAACAAGCTAATAGAATCAACAGTTAGAGCTGTTAACCATTCCTTTGACCCTTTGGCTGCAGTTTATGACTAGTCATAATTAGTCTTAATATGCATGTCTTCTTTTCTCCATGAAATATGACTTAGGTACACAGTTGTCAAAAAATGCTTTAAGCATCGTTTGTGGTTTGTTAATCCTCCCTTGCTTAGGAAATGGTGCCATGGTCCTTGAAAGCACTGCTTCCTTGTGGTGGCTGATTTAAACTTCACGCATAAACAATGACTCACCCCTGCCACTTCACCCATGCACTGATTCATTCACCTCCTTTTTCTCTTTACTTTGTTTTCACCATTATTTGGGTAAATTATGGATGTTATAATGGCAAGACCAGCTTTGTAAGTGTTCACTACATATTATTATGCAAAAATATATGTAGTGATGATATACATTGTTGCTGACATTGATAATGTTGGTCTGCTTTTAGAGTTCCATTAGATTTGGCCCTTAAATTTATAGGTACATAATGAGTGTTATTATGTCAGACTATACTGTGCAAGTGTGTATTATGTATTATGATGCATGATTAGAGATTTTTTCTTTTTTTTCATACTATTTGCCATTTCCCGCATTAGCGAGGTAGCGTTAAGAACAGAGGACTGAGCCTTTGAGGGAATATCCTCACTTGGCCCGCTCCTCTGTTCCTTCTTTAGGAAAACTAAAAACGAGAGGGGAGGATTTCCAGCCCCCGCTCCCTTCCCTTTTAGTCGCCTTCTACGACATGCAGGGAATACGTGGGAGGTATTTTTTCTCCCCTATCCCCAGGGATAATGATTAGAGATATATAGCAATAATGTTCATAGTTTTTTGAGGTTTTTTAACAAGTGATCACGAGAGTTAGGAACATGCAGTCGGTAGGCATTCTTTTGAATTCAGCCCTTCAAAAGAATTTTGGATCCTTTACAGTTTTCTCATCATTATGAGAGTAAGCAACAAAAAAATGTGTTGCACTTAACAAAGTTGATGCCATCCTGCAGATATCCGATCATGAATACTCAGTTTTTTCTTCATATTTTGTTTTCACACTATTTTTTTTTTTTTTTTTTTTTTTTTTTTTTTTTATACTTTGTCGCTGTCTCCCGCGTTTGCGAGGTAGCGCAAGGAAACAGACGAAAGAAATGGCCCAACCCACCCCCATACACATGTATATACACACGTCCACACACGCAAATATACATACCTACACAGCTTTCCATGGTTTACCCCGGACGCTTCACATGCCTTGATTCAATCCACTGACAGCACGTCAACCCCTGTATACCACATCGCTCCAATTCACTCTATTCCTTGCCCTCCTTTCACCCTCCTGCATGTTCAGGCCCCGATCACACAAAATCCTTTTCACTCCATCTTTCCACCTCCAATTTGGTCTCCCTCTTCTCCTTGTTCCCTCCACCTCCGACACATATATCCTCTTGGTCAATCTTTCCTCACTCATTCTCTCCATGTGCCCAAACCATTTCAAAACACCCTCTTCTGCCCTCTCAACCACGCTCTTTTTATTTCCACACATCTCTCTTACCCTTACGTTACTTACTCGATCAAACCACCTCACACCACACATTGTCCTCAAACATCTCATTTCCAGCACATCCATCCTCCTGCGCACAACTCTATCCATAGCCCACGCCTCGCAACCATACAACATTGTTGGAACTAATATTCCTTCAAACATACCCATTTTTGCTTTCCGGGATAATGTTCTCGACTTCCACACATTTTTCAAGGCTCCCAAAATTTTCGCCCCCTCCCCCACCCTATGATCCACTTCCGCTTCCATGGTTCCATCCGCTGACAGATCCACTCCCAGATATCTAAAACACTTCACTTCCTCCAGTTTTTCTCCATTCAAACTCACCTCCCAATTGACTTGACCCTCAACCCTACTGTACCTAATAACCTTGCTCTTATTCACATTTACTCTTAACTTTCTTCTTCCACACACTTTACCAAACTCCGTCACCAGCTTCTGCAGTTTCTCACATGAATCCGCCACCAGCGCTGTATCATCAGCGAACAACAACTGACTCACTTCCCAAGCTCTCTCATCCCCAACAGACTTCATACTTGCCCCTCTTTCCAAGACTCTTGCATTTACCTCCCTAACAACCCCATCCATAAACAAATTAAACAACCATGGAGACATCACACACCCCTGCCGCAAACCAACATTCACTGAGAACCAATCACTTTCCTCTCTTCCTACACGTACACATGCCTTACATCCTCGATAAAAACTTTTCACTGCTTCTGACAACTTGCCTCCCACACCATATATTCTTAATACCTTCCACAGAGCATCTCTATCAACTCTATCATATGCCTTCTCCAGATCCATAAATGCTACATACAAATCCATTTGCTTTTCTAAGTATTTCTCACATACATTCTTCAAAGCAAACACCTGATCCACACATCCTCTACCACTTCTGAAACCACACTGCTCTTCCCCAATCTGATGCTCTGTACATGCCTTCACCCTCTCAATCAATACTCTCCCATATAATTTACCAGGAATACTCAACAAACTTATACCTCTGTAATTTGAGCACTCACTCTTATCCCCTTTGCCTTTGTACAATGGCACTATGCACGCATTCCGCCAATCCTCAGGCACCTCACCATGAGTCATACATACATTAAATAACCTTACCAACCAGTCAACAATACAGTCACCCCCTTTTTTAATAAATTCCACTGCAATACCATCCAAACCTGCTGCCTTGCCGGCTTTCATCTTCCGCAAAGCTTTTACTACCTCTTTTCTGTTTACCAAATCATTTTCCCTAACCCTCTCACTTTGCACACCACCTCGACCCAAACATCCTATATCTGCTACTCTGTCATCAGACACATTCAACAAACCTTCAAAATACTCATTCCATCTGTTGTTTTTAGGAAGTATTATTACCAGTTATGGAAACATTATGCTTTTTGCAATATTGAAAAAATAATGAGAAAGTACCACATACTATTTTCATAGTAACTGGAGAATTTGCATTCCTTGGGAATGTGTCTGGAGATAAGTTACCCTGCCAAAGGATTGAATCCCAAATGGTTTGTGTGGATGTACAATCTGATTTGATTTTTTTTCTAACCTGAGTTTGTTTTCTTTTCCAAGATTACATTTTTAGATTCTCTTGTCCTACTCTCATTATATATTTTTCTTGGTGTCTGTGACTGTGCCATTTGTGATACCACACAATTAATCTTACAGTTAAGCTTAGAATTGATCAGTCAGTCAATTTGTAACATTCAACTATTGATCATAGGTAATCTTTCAGTTAATCAGTCTGTCATTTGAAAGCTAAAATTTGAACTCTTTCTGAAAATGCTTAATTTTGCTATGAAAATTATCATAAACCTTTTATGAAAGCATGAAAAGTGTTATTGACCAAGAAATACCGGTAGGACTGGGAAGGGCAAAAAATTAATATGATTCAGGAAATAGAGAGCAAACATTGTTGCATAGGTATGCTCCTTCAAATTCAATCTTTCTGTAAGATGATTAATGCTAATTAGTTGTGGTGTTTAGAAGAAGAATTTGTGTTGGATTTCTCAGTCATATTAGTCAAAGGTTCTGTGGAAAATTGTTTTGAAATGTTGTTTATTATGTTATATGGAATTTGCTTTTGATGCTACAGGCTGGTTTATCCTAGAATGCCCATAGAGCATTCATTAAGCTTGTCTTGAGAGCAAATGGTAGTGAGGATGTCTGAATTAGAGAAAGTTTTGAGTAGTGCATTTAAGCAACAATCTTAAGTCTTTTTTTTATTTCATCATCAGGATAGTAAAGGGAAATCATGAAGGGAATTATCTTGTCTGATATAACATATGTAAGGCTAAGAATATCATAACTTGTTCACTAAATTATCCCTGAGGATAGGGGAGAAAGAACATTTCCCATGTATTCCCTGCGTGTCATAGAAGGCGACTAAAAGGGGAGGGAGGGGAGAACTGGAAATCCTCCCCTTCAGTTTTTACTTTTTCAAAAGAGGGAACAGAGAAGGAGCCAAGTGGGGATTTTTTCTCAGAAGGCTCAGTCGTCTGTTCTTAATGCTACCTCGCTAATGCAGGAAATGGTGAATATGTATGAAAAAAAATCACTAAATTCTAACTTTCATTGATCATACCCTACCTTGCACACGAAAAGCAGATGTTTGCACACTGTCCAATAAAACCGAGGAGGATCAAGTTGATTGTTCTATAGCATATTCTGTAATGTAACAGTTTCCTGGAAAGACTAAACTTACTTTGAACAGGTTTGCCAATAAAAAGATAAACCAGAATATATTGGTGCAATGCTTACATCCACTAGCTTCTCGTAGGAAAATGCCACACTTGCTGTGGGACAGACATTCAAGAAGTTAGTTCATCAGTATGAAATTGTGATGTTGAGTTTATTGCATAACAAACATCCAGTGAAAACTTACAACTGGAAAGGAAATAATATTACCATTAGAAATAGTAAAGGATAACCAGAAGAAATTACTTATTTTTACTTATTTGTATAAACACATAAGAATGTTAGAACCAGTGAAAAGTTTTTATCGAGGATGTAAGGCATGTATACGTGTAGGAAGAGAGGAAAGCGATTGGTTCTCAGTGAATGTAGGTTTGTGGCAGGGGAGTGTGATGTCTCCATGGTTGTTTAATTTGTTTATAGATGGGGTTGTTAGGGAGGTGAATGCAAGAGTTTTGGAAAGAGGGGCAAGTATGCAGGCTGTTGTGGATGAGAGAGCTTGGGAAGTGAGACAGTTGCTGTTTGCTGATGATGCAGCGCTGGTGGCTGATTCATGTGAGAAACTGCAGAAGCTGGTGACTGATTCATGTGAGAAACTGCAGAAGCTGGTGACTGAGTTTGGTAAAGTGTGTGAAAGAAGAAAGTTAAGAGTAAGTATGAATAAGAGCAAGGTTATTAGGTACAGTAGGGTTGAGGGTCAAGTCAATTGGGAGGTAAGTTTGAATGGAGAAAAACTGGAGGAAGCAAAGTGTTTTAGATATCTGGGAGTGGATCTGGCAGCGGATCGAACCATGGAAGCTGAAGTGAATCATAGGGTGGGGGAGGGGGCGAAAATTCTGGGAGCCTTGAAGGATGTTTGGAAGTCGAGAACATTATCTCAGAAAGCCAAAATGGGTATGTTTGACGGAATAGTGGTTCCAACAATGTTGTATGGCTGTGAGGCGTGGGCTTTGGATAGAGTTGTGCGCAGGAGGGTGGATGTGCTGGAAATGAGATGTTTGAGGACAATATGTGGTGTGAGGTGGTTTGATCGAGTAAGTAATGTAAGGGTAAGAGAGATGTGTGGAAATAAAAAGAGCGTGGTTGAGAGAGCAGAAGAGGGTGTTTTCAAATGGTTTGTCACATGGAGAGAATGAGCGAGGAAAGATTGACCAAGAGGATATATATGTCGGAGGTGGAGGGAACGAGAAGTGGGAGACCAAATTGGAGGTGGAAGGATGGAGTGAAAAAGATTTTGAGTGATCGGGGCCTGAACATGTAGGAGGGTGAAAGGCATGGAAGGAATAGAGTGAATTGGAACGATGTGGTATACCGGGGTCGACGTGCTGTCAATGGATTGAATCAGGGCATGTGAAGCGTCTGGGGTAAACCATGGAAAGTTGTGTGGGGCCTGGATGTGGAAAGGGAGCTGTGGTTTCGGTGCATTATTACATGACAGCTAGACACTGAGTGTGAATGAATGGAGCCTTTGTTGTCTTTTCCTAGCACTACCTCACACACATGAGGAGGGAGGGGGTTGTTATTCCATGTGTGGTAGGGTGGCGATGGGAATGAATAAAGGCAGACAGTATGAATTATGTACATGTGTATATATGTATATGTCTGTGTGAGTGTATATATGTGTACATTGAGATGTATAGGTATGTATATTTGCGTGTGTGGATGTGTATGTATGTACATGTGTATATGGGTGGGTTGGGCCATTTTTTGTCTGTTTCCTTGCGCTACCTCGCTAACGCCGGAGACAGCGACAAAGCAAAATAGATAAATAAATAACATAAGAATCATCTTTTGGGAATTAGAGGAAACAAGAAAGGAGACTGGGTATTAGTGCTGGGTGACTTAAATGTGAAGGTGAGTAATGTGACAGTTGAGGGTATAATTGGTGTGCATAGGATATTCAGTGTTGTTAATGAAATTGGTGAAGAGCTTGTGGATTTGTGTGCTGAAAGAAGACTGATGATTTGGAATAATTGGTTTGAAATGAGAGATATACACAAGTATATGTGTCTGAGTAGGAAAAATGGTCAAAGGGCATTATTAGATTATCTGTTAATTGATAGGCATGTAAAAGAGACTTTTGGATGTAAATATGCTGAGAGAGGCAGCTGGTGGGATGCCTGATCACTATCTTGTGGAGGTGAAGATTTTTTAGAGGTTTAAAAAAAAAAGTGGTGTGCTGTCAATGGATTGAACCAGGGCATGTGAAGCATCTGGGGTAAACCATTGAAAGTTCTGTGGGGCCTGGATGTGGAAAGGGAGCTGTGGTTTAGGTGCAGTATTACATGACAGCTAGAGACTGAGTGTGAACGAATGGGGCCTTTGTTGTCTTTACCTAGCGCTACCTTGCTCACATGAGGGGGCAGGGGGTTGTTATTCCATGTGTAGCGAGGTGGCGATGGGAATGAATAAAGGTAGACTATGAATTATGTACATATGTATATATATATGTCTGTGTTTGTATATGTATACATTTAGTTGTATAGGTATGTATATTTGCGTGTGTGGACGTGTATGTATATACATGTGTGTGTGGGTGGGTTGGGCCATTCTTTTGTCTGTTTCCTTGCGCTACCTCGCTAACGCGGGAGACAGCGACAAAGCAAAATAAATGAATATTAAAAAAAAAGAGGAGAGAATTTTGGGGAGAAAAGAGTGGTGATAGTAAGTGAGCTCGGAAGGGAGACTTGTTTGAAGAAGTACCAGGAAAGATTGAGTGTAGAATGCCAAAAGATAAGAGCAAGTGAAGTGAGGGGAGTGGGTGAGGAATGGAAGGTATTTAGAGAAGCAGTGATGGCATGTGCAAGAGATGCATGTGGCATGAGAAAGGTGGGAGGTGGGCAGATTAAAAGGGTAGTGAGTGAGAGGATGAAGTAAAGTTGTTATTGAAAGAGAAAAGAGGGGCATTTGGACATTACTTACAAGGGATTAGAGCAAATTATTGGAAGATGTATATGAAAAAGCAGCTGGAGATCAAGAAGATGCAAGGGTTGAAAAAGACGGCAAATGAGAGTTGTTTGAGAGAGTATCATTTAACTTTAGGGAGAATATAAAGATGTTTTGGAAGGAGGTAGATAATGTGCAAATGATGGGAACAAATGGAAACATCGGTGAAGGGGGCAAGGGGGAAGTGATAACAAGTAATGATGAAGTGAGAAGGAGATGGAGTGAGTATTTTGAAAGATTGTTGAATGTGTTTGATGATAGAGTTGCAAATGTAGGGTGTTTTGGTCAAGGTGGTGTTTGAAGTGAGAGAGTCAGGGAGAGTGGTTTGGTGAAGGGAGAAGAGGTGGTGAAAGTCTTGTGGAAGATGAAATCCGGCAAGGCGGCGGGAGTGGATGGTATTGTTGTTGAATTCATTAAGAAAGGAGGTGAATGTGTTGTTGATTGGTGGGTAAGGATATTCATTGTATGTATGGATCATAGTGAAGGGCCAGAGGATTGACAGAGTGCATGTATAGTGCCACTTATAAAAGCAAAGAGGATAAAGGTGAGTGCTCAATTTACCGAGGCATAAGTGTTTTTAATATACCTGGAAAATTGTTTGGGAGGGTATAGATTGAGAGGATGAAGGCATGTACAGGCATCAGATTGGGGAGGAACAGTGTGGTTTCAGAATTGGTAGAGGATGTGTGGATCAGGTGTTTACTTTGAAGAATGTGTGTGAGAAATACTTTGAAAAACAAATGGATTTGTATGTGGTATTTATGGATCTGGAGAAGGCATATGATAGGGTTGATAGAGATGCTTTGTGGAAGGTCTTAAGAGGATATAGGTGTGGGAGGTAAGCTGCTTAGAAGCAGTGAGAAGTTTTTATCAAGGGTGTGAGGCATGTGTACAAGTAGGAAGAGAGGAGAGTGATTGGTTCCCATTGAAGGTTGGTCTGCGGCAGGGGTGTGTGATGCCACCATGGTTGTTTAATTTGTTTATGGATAGGTTGGTTAGGAAAGTAAATGCAAGAGTTTTGGAGAGAGTGGCAAGTATGCAATCTGTTGGGGATGAGAGGTCCTGGGAAGTGAGTCAGTTGTTGTTCGCCAATGATACAGCACTGGTGGCTGATTTGAGTGAAAAACTGCAAAAGCTGGTGACTGAGTTTGGAAAAGTGTGTGAAAGGCAAAAGTGGAGATTGAATATGAATAAGAGCAAGGTTGTTATGTTTAGCAGGGTTGAGGGACAAGTTAGTTGGAATGTAAGTTTGAATGGAGAAATACTGGAGGAAATGAAGCGTTTTAGGTATCTGGGAGAGGATTTAGCAGCAAATGGAACCATGGAAGCGGAAGTGTGTCATAGGGTGGGGAGGAGGCAAAGGTTCTGGGAGTGATGAAGAATATGTGGAAAGAGAGAATGTTATCATGGAGAGCAAAAATGGTATGTTTGAAGGGTTAGTAGTTCTAATGATATTATATGGCTGTGTGGCATGGAGGAGGGTGGATGTGTTGAAAATGAAATGTGTAAGGACAGTATGTGATGTGATGTGGTTTGATCGAGTAAGTAAAGACAGGATAGGAGAGATGAGTGGTAATGAGAGAGCAGAAGAGGGTGTGTTGAAATGGTTTGAAAATGGAGAGAATGAGTGAGGAATGGTTGACAAAGAGGATATGTGTGTCAGAGGTGGGGGGTACAAGTAGAAATGGGAGACCAAATTGGAAGTGGAAGGATGGCGTGAAAAAATTTTAAGCGATCGGTGCCTGAACATGCAAGAAGGTGGAAAGCTTGAATAGAGTGAATTGGAACAATGTGGTATACGGGGGTCGATGTGCTGTCAATGGACTGAACCAGGGCATGTGATGCGCCTGGGATAAACCATAGTAACGTCTGTGGGGCCTAGATGTGGATAGGGAGCTATGGTTTCAGTGCATTACACATGATAGCCAGAGACTTCAGTGTGAGTCGACGTTGCCTTTTTTTCGTCTGTTTCCTGGCTGTACCTTCCTGATGCAGGGGCTGGTGATGCTGCTTCCTGTGGGGTTTGGTGGCACCAGGAATGGATGAAGGCGAGCAAGTATGAATATGTGCATGTGTATGTATGTATGGATTATTATTTTATTTTATTTAATTATACTTTGTCACTGTCTCCCGCATTAGCGAAGTAGCACATACGTATACAACGTATATATGGATATGTTGATATATAAGTGAACATGTATATTTGTGTTTGTACATAATATTTATTTATTATACTTTGTCGCTGTCTCCCGCGTTAGCGAGGTAGCACAAGGAAACAGACAAAAGAATGTCCCAACCCGTCTACATACATATGTATATACATAAATGCCCACACACGCACATATACTTACCTATACATTTCAACGGAAACATACATATACATTTATATTATTTTTTTTTTTTTTTTTATACTTTGTCGCTGTCTCCCGCGTTTGCGGGGTAGCGCAAGGAAACAGACGAAAGAAATGGCCCAACCCCCCCCATACACATGTACATACACACGTCCACACACGCAAATATACATACCTACACAGCTTTCCATGGTTTACCCCAGACGCTTCACATGCCTTGCTTCAATCCACTGACAGCACGTCAACCCCTGTATACCACATGACTCCAATTCACTCTATTTCTTGCCCTCCTTTCACCCTCCTGCATGTTCAGGCCCCGATCACACAAAATCCTTTTCACTCCATCTTTCCACCTCCAATTTGGTCTCCCTCTTCTCCTCGTTCCCTCCACCTCCGACACATATATCCTCTTGGTCAATCTCTCCTCACTCATTCTCTCCATGTGCCCAAACCATTTCAAAACACCCTCTTCTGCTCTCTCAACCACGCTCTTTTTATTTCCACACATCTCTCTTACCCTTACGTTACTTACTCGCTCAAACCACCTCACACCACACATTGTCCTCAAACATCTCATTTCCAGCACATCCATCCTCCTACGCACATCTCTATCCATAGCCCACGCCTCGCAACCATACAGCATTGTTGGAACCTACTATTCCCTCAAACATACCCATTTTTGCTTTCCGAGATAATGTTCTCGACTTCCACACATTTTTCAAGGCTCCCAAAATTTTCGCCCCCTCCCCCACCCTATGATCCACTTCCGCTTCCATGGTTCCATCCGCTGACAGATCCACTCCCAGATATCTAAAACACTTCACTTCCTCCAGCTTTCTCCATTCAAACTCACCTCCCAATTGACTTGACCCTCACCCCTACTGTACCTAATAACCTTGCTCTTATTGCACATTTACTCTCAACTTTCTTCTTCCACACACTTTACCAAACTCAGTCACCAGCTTCTGCAGTTTCTCACATGAATCAGCCACCAGCGCTGTATCATCAGCGAACAACAACTGACTCACTTCCCAAGCTCTCTCATCCCCAACAGACTTCATACTTGCCCCTCTTTCCAAGACTCTTGCATTTACCTCCCTTACAACCCCATCCATAAACAAATTAAACAACCATGGAGACATCACACACCCCTGCCGCAAACCTACATTCACTGAGAACCAATCACTTTCCTCTCTTCCTACACGTACACATGCCTTACATCCTCGATAAAAACTTTTCACTGCTTCTAACAACTTGCCTCGCACACCATATATTCTTAATACCTTCCACAGAGCATCTCTATCAACTCTATCATATGCCTTCTCCAGATCCATAAATGCTACATACAAATCCATTTGCTTTTCTAAGTATTTCTCACATACATTCTTCAAAGCAAACACCTGATCCACACATCCTCTACCACTTCTGAAACCGCACTGCTCTTCCCCAATCTTGTGGAGGCTAAGGTGAAGATTAGTATGGGTTTTCAGAAAAGAGGAGTGAATGTTGGGGTGAAGAAGGTGGTGAGAGTAAGTGAGCTTGGGAAGGAGACCTGTGTGGGGAAGTACCAGGAGAGACTGTGTACAGAATGGAAAAAGGTGAGAACAATGGAAGTAAGGGGAGTCGGGGAGGAATGGGATGTATTTAGGGAATCAGTGATGGATTGCGCAAAAGATGCTTGTGGCATGAGAAGAGTGGGAGGTGGGCTGTTTAGAAAGGGTAGTGTGTGGTGGGATGAAGAAGTAAGAGTATTAGTGAAAGAGAAGAGAGAGGCATTTGGACGATTTTTGCAGGGAAAAAATGCAATTGAGTGGGAGAAGTATAAAAGAAAGAGACAGGAGGTCAAGAGAAAGGTGCAAGAGGTGAAAAAAAGGGCAAATGAGAGTTGGGGTGAGAGACTATCAGTAAATTTTAGGGAGAATAAAAAGATGTTCTGGAAGGAGGTAAATAGGGTGCGTAAGACAAGGGAGCAAATGGGAACTTCAGTGAAGGGCGTAAATGGGGAGGTGATAACAAGTAGCGGTGATGTGAGAAGGAGATGGAATGAGTATTTTGAAGGTTTGTTGAATGTGTCTGATGACAGAGTGGCAGATATAGGGTGTTTTGGTCGAGGTGGTGTGCAAAGTGAGAGAGTTAGGGAAAATGATTTGGTAAACAGAGAAGAGGTAGTAAAAGCTTTGCGGAAGATGAAAGCCGGCAAGGCAGCAGGTTTGGATGGTATTGCAGTGGAATTTATTAAGAAAGGGGGTGACTGTATTGTTGACTGGTTGGTAAGGTTATTTAATGTATGTATGACTCATGGTGAGGTGCCTGAGGATTGGCGGAATGCGTGCATAGTGCCATTGTACAAAGGCAAAGGGGATAAGAGTGAGTGCTCAAATTACAGAGGTATAAGTTTGTTGAGTATTCCTGGTAAATTATATGGGAGGGTATTGATTGAGAGGGTGAAGGCATGTACAGAGCATCAGATTGGGGAAACATACATATACATTTATATTATATTTTCATTATACTTTCTTGGTCTCCCATGTTAGCGAGGTAGTGCGAGGAAACAGATGAAAAAATGGCCCAACACACCAACATACACATGTATATACATACACGTCCACACACACACATATACATGCCTATACATTTCAACGTATACATATATATACATATATACACATGTATATAATTCATTTTTTTTTTTTTTTGCTTTGTCGCTGTCTCCCGCATTTGCGAGGTAGCGCAAGGAAACAGACGAAAGAAATGGCCCAACCCACCCCCATACACATGTATATACATACGTCCACACATGCAAATATACATACCTACACAGCTTTCCGTGGTTTACCCCAGACGCTTCACATGCCTTGATTCAATCCACTGACAGCACGTCAACCCCGGTATACCACATCGCTCCAATTCACTTTATTCCTTGCCCTCCTTTCACCCTCCTGCATGTTCAGGCCCCGATCACACAAAATCTTTTTCACTTCATCTTTCAACCTCCAGTTTGGTCTCCCTCCTCTCCTCGTTCCCTCCACCTCCGACACATATATCCTCTTGGTCAATCTTTCCTCACTTATTCTCTCCATGTGCCCAAACCATTTCAAAACACCCTCTTCTGCTCTCTCAACCACGCTCTTTTTATTTCCACACATCTCTCTTACCCTTATGTTACTTACTCGATCAAACCACCTCACACCACACATTGTCCTCAAACATCTCATTTCCAGCACATCCATCCTCCTGCACACAACTCTATCCATAGCCCACGCCTCACAACCATACAAGATTGTTGGAACCACGATTCCTTCAAACATACCCATTTTTGCTTTCCGAGATAATGTTCTCGACTTCCACACATTCTTCAAGGCTCCCAGAATTTTCGCTCCCTCCCCCACCCTATGATCCACTTCTGCTTCCATGGTTCCATCCGCTGCCAGATCCACTCCCAGATATCTAAAACACTTCATACTTGTACATAATTCATACTTGCTACCTTTATTCATTCCCTTCGCCACACATGACATGACACCCCCTTCCCCCCCACTGCATGTTCAGGCCCCGATTGCTCAAAATTTTTTCACTCCATCCTTCACACATTTTTCAAGGCTCCCAAAATTTTCGCCCCCTCCCCCACCCTATGATCCACTTCCGCTTCCATGGTTCCATCCGCTGACAGATCCACTCCCAGATATCTAAAACACTTCACTTCCTCCAGTTTTTTCCATTCAAACTCACCTCCCAATTGACTTGACCCTCACCCCTACTGTACCTAATAACCTTGCTCTTATTCACATTTACTCTCATCTTTCTTCTTCCACACACTTTACCAAACTCAGTCACCGCTTCTGCAGTTTCTCACATGAATCAGCACAGCGCTGTATCCAGCATGCGAGCAACAATTGACTCACTTCCAAGCTCTCTCATCCCCAACAGACTTCATACTTGCCCCTCTTTCCAGGACTCTTGCATTTACCTCCTTTACAACCCCATCCATAAACAAATTAAACAACCATGGAGACATCACACACCCCTGCCGCAAACCGACATTCACTGAGAACCGAGAAAGCCAATCACTTTCCTCTCTTCCTACACGTACACATGCCTTACATCCTCGATAAAAACTTTTCACTGCTTCTAACAACTTGCCTCGCACACCATATATTCTTAATACCTTCCACAGAGCATCTCTATCAACTCTATCATATGCCTTCTCCAGATCCATAAATGCTACATACAAATCCATTTCTTTTCTAAGTATTTCTCACATACATTCTTCAAAGCAAACACCTGATCCACACATCCTCTACCACTTCTGAAACCGCACTGCTCTTCCCCAATCTTGTGGAGGCTAAGGTGAAGATTAGTATGGGTTTTCAGAAAAGAGGAGTGAATGTTGGGGTGAAGAAGGTGGTGAGAGTAAGGAGCTTGGGGAAGGAGACCTGTGTGGGGAAGTACCAGGAGAGACTGTGTACAGAATGGAAAAAGGTGAGAACAATGGAAGTAAGGGGAGTCGGGGAGGAATGGGTGGTATTTTGGGGGAATTCAGTGAATGGATTGGGCATATGATGCTTTGTTGGCAGAGAAGGGGGGATGTGGGGGGATGTTTGTAAGGGGTGTGGGGGTGGTGGGAGGAAGATGGAAGAGTATTAGGGAAGAGATGTGAGAGGCATGTTGGTAGATGGGGTGCTGGGAGTTATAGCCAATGGAGGGGGGGTGGTTGGGGGGGGGGGGGGGGGGGGGGGGGGGGGGGGGGGGGGGGGGGGGGGGGGGGGGGGGGGGGGGGGGGGGGGGGGGGGGGGGGGGGGGGGGGGGGGGGGGGGGGGGGGGGGGGGGGGGGGGGGGGGGGGGGGGGGGGGGGGGGGGGGGGGGGGGGGGGGGGGGGGGGGGGGGTGGGGGGGGGGGGGGGGGGGGGGGGGGGGGGGGGGGGGGGGGGGGGGGGGGGGGGGGGGGGGGGGGGGGGGGGGGGGGGGGGGGGGGGGGGGGGGGGGGGGGGGGGGGGGGGGGGGGGGGGGGGGTGGTGGTAGTTGTGCATTAGGGGGTTAGAAGGTTTTGGGAAGGGGGGGGGTGGGGGGGGGGGGGGGGGGGGGGGGGGGGGGGGGGGGGGGGGGGGTGGGGGAAGGCGTGGTGGGGGGGGTGAGGGGGTGGTGGAAGGGTGTGTTAGGGTGGGGTGGTTGGTGTGTGGAAGGTTTGGTTAGTAAGAGTGGGGGGGGGTCGTGTAGGTGGTTTATTTTTGGTTTTGACTAATTATGTTTTTTTTTTTTTTATGGAGAGGAAGGAGGGGGGGGAGAGAGGGGGGGGGGGGGGGGGGGGGGGGGGGGGGGGGGGGGGGGGGGGGGGGGGGGGGGGGGGGGGGGGGGGGGGGGGGGGGGGGGGGGGGGGGGGGGGGGGGGGGGGGGGGGGGGGGGGGGGGGGGGGGGGGGGGGGGGGGGGGGGGGGGGGGGGGGGGGGGGGGGGGGGGGGGGGGGGGGGGGGGGGGGGGGGGGGGGGGGGGGGGGGGGGGGGGGGGGGGGGGGGGGGGGGGGGGGGGGGGGGGGGGGGGGGGGGGGGGGGGGGGGGGGGGGGGGGGGGGGGGGGGGGGGGGGGCCCATATGATAGGGTTGATAGAGATGCTTTGTGGAAGGTCTTAAGAGGATATAGGTGTGGGAGGTAAGCTGCTTAGAAGCAGTGAGAAGTTTTTATCAAGGGTGTGAGGCATGGTGTACAAGTAGGAAGAGAGGAGAGTGAGTGGTTCTGAGGGAAGGTTGGTCTGCGGCAGGGGTGTGTGATGCCACCATGGTTGTTTAATTTGTTTATGGATTTAGTTTGGTTAGGAAAGTAAATGCAAGAGTTTTGGAGAGAGTGGCAAGTATGCAATCTGTTGGGGATGAGAGGTCCTGGGAAGTGAGTCAGTTGTTGTTCGCCAATGATACAGCACTGGTGGCTGATTTGAGTGAAAAACTGCAAAAGCTGGTGACTGAGTTTGGAAAAGTGTGTGAAAGGCAAAAGTTGAGATTGAATATGAATAAGAGCAAGGTTGTTATGTTTAGCAGGGTTGAGGGACAAGTTAGTTGGATGTAAGTTTGAATGGAGAAATACTGGAGGGAAATGAAGCGTTTTAGATATCTGGGAGAGGATTTAGCAGCAAATGGAACCATGGAAGCGAAGTGTGTCATAGGTGGGGAGGAGGCAAAGGTTCTGGGAGTGATGAAGAATATGTGGAAAGAGAGAATGTTATCATGGAGAGCAAAAATGGTATGTTTGAAGGGTTAGTAGTTCTAATGATATTATATGGCTGTGTGGCATGGAGGAAGGTGGATGTGTTGAAAATGAAATGTGTAAGGACAATATGTGATGTGATGTGGTTTGATCGAGTAAGTAAAGACAGGATAGGAGAGATGAGTGGTTATGAGAGAGCAGAAGAGGGTGTGTTGAAATGGTTTGAAAATGGAGAGAATGAGTGAGGAATGGTTGACAAAGAGGATATGTGTGTCAGAGGTGGGGGTACAAGTAGAAATGGGAGACCAAATTGGAAGTGGAAGGATGGCGTGAAAAAATTTTAAGCGATCGGTGCCTGAACATGCAAAAAGGTAAAAGCTTGAATTAGAGTGAATGGAACAATGTGGTATACGGGGGTCGATGTGCTGTCAATGGACTGAACCAGGGCATGTGATGCGCCTGGGATAAACCATAGTAACGTCTGTGGGGCCTAGATGTGGATAGGGAGCTATGGTTTCAGTGCATTACACATGATAGCCAGAGACTTCAGTGTGAGTCGACGTTGCCTTTTTTCGTCTGTTTCCTGGCTGTACCCTTCCTGATGCAGGGGCTGGTGATGCTGCTTCCTGTGGGGTTTGGGTGGCACCAGGAATGGATGAAGGCGAGCAAGTATGAATATGTGCATGTGTATGTATGTATGGATTATTATTTTATTTTATTTAATTATACTTTGTCACTGTCTCCCGCATTAGCGAAGTAGCACATACGTATACAACGTATATATGGATATGTTGATATATAAGTGAACATGTATATTTGTGTTTGTACATAATATTTATTTATTATACTTTGTCGCTGTCTCCCGCATTTGCGAGGTAGCGCAAGGAAACAGACGTCCACCTCCAATTTGGTCTCCCACCTCTCATTCCCTCCACCTCTGACACATATATCCTCTTTGTCAGTCTTTCCTCACTCATTCTCTCCATGTGACCAAAACATTTCAATACACCCTTTTCTGCTCTCTCATCCAAACTTTTTATTACCACACATCTCTCTTACCCTTACATTATTTACTCAATCAAACCACCTCACACCACATATTGTCCTCAAACATCTCATTTCCAACACATCCACCCTCCTCCACACAACCCTATCTATAGCACAAGCCTCACAACCATATAACATTGTTGGAACCACTATTCCTTCTAACATACCCATTTTTGGTTTCTGAGATAATGTTCTTGCCTTCCAAACATTTTTCAACGCTCCCAGAACTTTCACCCCCTCCCCCACCCTGTGACTCACTTCCATTTCCATGGTTCCATCTACTGCCAAATCCACTCCCAGATATCTAAAACACTTCACTCCCTTCAGTTCTTCTCCATTCAAACTTACCTCTCTTTTGACTTGCCTCTCAACCCTGCTGTACCTAATAACCTTGCTCTTATTCACATTTACTCTCATCTTTCTTCTTTCACTGACTTTACCAAACTCAGTCACCAGCTTCTGCAGTTTCTCACCCGAATCAGCCACCAACAAACAACAACTGACTCACTTCCCAAGCTCTCTCATCCACAACTGACTGCATACTTGCCCCTCTCTCCAAAACTCTTGCATTTACCTCCCTAACCACCCCATCCATAAACAAATTAAACAACCATGGAGACATCACGCACCCCTGCCGCAAACCGACATTCACTGAGAACCTATCACTTTCCTCCCTTCCTACTCATACACATCCCTTACATCCTTGATAAAAACTTTTCACTGCTTCTAGCAATTCACCTCCCACACCATATACTCTTAATACCTTCCACAGAGCATCTCTATCAACTGTATCATATACCTTCTCCAGATCCATAAATGCTACATACAAGTCCATTTGCTTTTCTAAGTATTTCTCACATACACTCTTCAAAGCAAACACCTGATCCATACATCCTCTACCACTTCTGAAACCACACTGCTCTTCCCCAGTCTGATGCTCTGTACATGCCTTCACCCTCTTAATCAATACCCTCCCATTAATTTCCCAGGAATACTCAACAAACCTATACCTCTGTAATTTGAGCACTCACCTTTATTCCCTTTGCCTTTGTACAATGGCATTATGCATGCATTCCACCAATTCTCAGGCACCTCACCATGAGTGATACATACATTGAATATCCTCACCAACCAGTCAACAACACAGTCACCCCCTTTTTTAATAAATTCCACCGCAGTACCATCCAGATCCGCCACCTTACCAGCTTTCATCTTCCGCAAAGCTTTCACTACCTCTTCTCTGTTTACCAAATCATACATATACACGGGCATATACATATATGCATATGTACATGTTCATACTTGCTGCCTTGATCCATTCCTGTCACCACCCCTCCACATATGAAATGGCATCCCCCCCCCGCGTGCAAGGTAGCACTTGGAAAAGACAACAAAGGCGACATTCGTTCTCACTCAGTCTCTAGCTGTCATGTGTAATGCACCCAAACCACTGCATCCTCTCCACATCCAGGCCCCACAAAAGTTTTCATGGTTTACCCCAAACGCTTCACATGCCCTGGTTCAATCCATTGACTGTATGTCGACCCCGGTATACCACATCTTTCCAATTCACTCTTTTCGTTGCACGCCTTTCACCCTCCTCTATGTTCAGGCCTTGATCGCTCAAAGTCTTTTTCACTCCATCCTTTCACCTCCAATTTGGTCTCCCACTTCTCGTTCCTTCCATCTCTTACACATATATCCTCTTTGTCAATCTTTTATATCCTCTTTGTCAATCTTTCCTCACTCATTCTCCCCATGTGACCAAACCATTTCAATACACCCTCTTCTGCTCTCTCAGCCACACTCTTTTTATTACCACACACCTCTCTTACCCTTTCATTACTTACTCGATCAAACCACCTCACACCATCTATTGTCCTCAAACATCTCATTTCTAACACCTCCACCCTCCTCTGCATAACCCTATCTATAGCCCGTGCCTCGCAACCATATAACGTTGTTGGAACCACTATTCCTTCAAACATACCGATTTTTGCTCCGAGATAACGTTCTTGCCTTCCACACATTCTTCAATGCTCCCAGAACCTTCGCCCGCTCCCCCATCCTGTGACTCACTTCTGCTCCCATGGTTCCATCCGCTGCTAAATCCACTCCCAGATATCTAAAACACTTCACTTCCTCCAGGTTTTCTCCATTCAAACTCGCCTCCCAATTGACTAGTCCCTCAACCCTACTGAACCTAATAATCTTGCTGTTATTCACATTTACTCTTAACTTTCTTCTTTCACACACTTTACCAAACTCAGTCACCAGCTTCTGCAGTTTCTGGATCGAATCAGCCGCCAGCACTTTATCATCAGCAAACAACAACTGACTCACTTCCCAAGCCCTCTCATCCACAACAGACTGCATACTTGCCCCTCTCTCCAAAACTCTTGCATTCCCCTCCCTAACAACCCCATCCATAAACAAATTAAACAACCATGGAGACATCACGCACCCCTTCCGCAAACCAATATTCACTGACAACCAATAACTTTCCTCTCCTGCTCATACACATCCCTTACATCTTCGATACAAACTTTTCACTGCTTCTAGCAACTTACTTCCCACACCATATATTCTTAATACCTTCCACAGAGCATCTCTATCAGCTGTATCATATGCCTTCTCCAGATCCATAACTGCTACATACAAATCCATCTGTTTTACTAAGTATTTCTCACATACATGCTTCAAAACAAACACCTGATCTACACATACTCTACCACTTCTGAAACCACACTGCTCTTCCCCAGTCTGATGCTTTGTACATGCCTTGAGCCTCTCAATCAATACCCTCGCATATAATTTCCCAGGAATACTCAACAAACTTATACATCTGTAATTTGAAGACTCACCTTTATCCCCTTTGTCTTTATACAATGGCACTATGCTTGCATTTCGCCAATCCTCAGGCACTTCACTATGAACCATACATACATTGAATATTCTTACCAATCAGTCAACAACACATTCACCCCCTTTTTTGATAAATTCCTCTGCAGTACCATCCAAACCCGCCGCCTTGCCAGCTTTCATCTTCTGCAAAGCTTTCACTACTTCTCTGTTTATCAAACCATTCTCCCTGACCCTCTCACTTTGCACACCACCTCGACCAAATCACCCTATATCTGGCACTCTGTCATCAAACACATTCAACAAACCTTCAAAATACTCACTCCATCTCCTTCTCACTTCACCACTACTTGTTATTACCTCCCCATTAACCCCCTTCACCGATGTTCCCATTTGTTCCCTTGCCTTACACGCTTTATTTATCTCCTTCCAAAACATCTTTTTCTTCTCCCTAAAATTTAACGATACTCTCTCATCCCAACTCTCATTTGCCCTCTTTTTCACCTCTTGCCCCTTTCTCTTGACCTCCTGCCTCTTTCTTTTATACATCTCCCAGTCATTTAGACTAGTTCCCTGCAAAAATTGTCCAAATGCCTCTCTCTTTTCTTTCACTAGCATTCTTACATCTTCATCCCACCACTCACTACCCTTTCTAATCTTCCCACCTCCCACCTTTCTCATGCCACAGGCATCTTTTGCGCAAGCTATCACTGCTTCCCTAAATACATCCCATTCCTCCCCCACTCCTCTTATGTCATTTGCTCTCACCTTTTTCCATTCTGCACTCAGTCTCTCCTGGTACTTCCTCACACAAGTCTCCTTTCCAAGCTCACTTACTCTCACCACTCTCTTCACTCCAACATTCTCTCTTCTTTTTTGAAAACCTCTACAAATATTCACCTTCGCCTCCTCAGGATAATGATCAGACATTCCTCCAGTTGCCCCCCAGCACATTAACATCCAAAAGTCTCTCTTTCATGCACCTATCAGTTAACACATAATCCAATAATGCTCTCTGGCCCTCTCTGCTACTTACATACGTATACTTATGTATATCTCTTTTTAAACCAGGTGTTCCCAATCACCAGTCCTTTTTGAGCACACAAATCTACAAGCTCTTCACCATTTCCATTTACAACACTGAACACACCATGTAGACCAGTTAAACCCTCAACTGCCACATTACTCACCTTTGCATTCAAATCACCCATAACTATAACCCGGTCTAGTGCATCAAAGCTGCTAGCACACTCACTCAGCTGCTCCCAGAACCCTTGCCTCTCATGATCTTTCTTTTCATGCCCAGGTGCATAGGCACCAATAATCACCCATTTCTCTCTATCCTCTTTCAGTTTAACCCATATCAATCTAGAGTTTACTTTCTTACACTCTATCACATACTCCCACAACTCATGTTTCAGGAGTAGTGCCACTCCTTCCTTTGCTCTTGTCCTCTCACCAACCCCTGACTTTACTCCCAAGACATTCCCAAACCACTCTTCCCCTTTACCCATGTGCTTCATTTCACTCAGAGCCAAATCATCCAGGTTCCTTTCCTCAAACATACTACCTGTCTCTGCCCAATTTGAGCCTTTAAGGAGGATGAGCACTCCCTTCATGATTCCTTCTTCTGTTTCCCCTTTTAGAAAGATAAAAGTTTGCATATATATATGCGTATATGATGGCTGTGTGTTTTCTTCGTCTGTTTTCTGGTGCTACCTTGCTAAAGTGGGAAACGGTGGTCAAGTATGACAGATAATGAATGAATAGATAAGAAATTATGAAGGGGACAGACAAGATTGAGAAGGTAATATTAACTTAGCATGATGAATTGGTTCACAAATTTGTATTTTTGCATAATTTTAGTGCAGTAGTTGTTGATAGGCCTAACTTGCATTAATTCTTTTCCCTGTCCCTTTCACCTCTAACACATATATCCTCTCTTAACCTCTCCTCACTCATTTTCTCTCTATGTTCGAACCATTTCAGCACATCCTCTTTAGCACTGAACCACAGTCTCCTTATTACCACTTCATGGCTTACCCTTTTATTACTTACTCAGTCAAACCACCTCACACGACATATTGTCCTCAGACATTTGATTTCCATCATATCCACCCTCATCCACACATTTTCATCCTTAGCCCATACCTTGCATCCATAAAACATTTTTGGAACTACTATGCCCTCAAACTTATCCATTTTTTTGCCCTCCTAGATAGTGACCTCTCTTTCCACACATTCCTCAATGTTCCCAAAACCTTTTTCTCCTTAACCACCCTATGACTTACTTTCATGAATCCATATGTTGCCATGCCCACTTCCAGGTATCTAAGTCTTTCCACTCTCTTCCAGGTATTTAAGACGCTCCACTTTCTCCAAATTTTCTCCATTCAAACTTGCACCCCAACTCCTCAATCCCACTGTACTACAAAACCTTATAATAACCTTGCTGTTATTCTCATAGTCTGTCAACTCCTTCCTTCATACGCTCTCATAACACTAACCTATGCAGTTTTTCATTCAAATCTACCACCAGCACTGCCATCAGCAAACGACAAGTGGCATGATTACTTCCCAGACCCCCCACACCCCCTAGAAGCTGCATACTTGCCCCTCTTTCCGAGACTCTTGCATTAACCTCCCTCACCATCCCATCCATAAACACGGTAAAGAGCCATGATGACATCACACATCCCTGCTGCAGACCCACCTTCACCCAAAGGCCACTCACTCTCCTCTCTTCTTACTCACACACATGCCTTACTCTATAGATAAAAACTTCTTGCAGCTTGTAGTAGCTTTCCACAAAGCATCTTTATTAACCCAATTATGTGCTTTCTCCAGATCCATAAATGCCATATACAAATCCTTCTGTTTCTCTAAGTTTTTCTTACATATATTCTTTATAGCAAACACATGATCTATATATCCTTTGCCACTCCTAAAAGCACATTCCCACTCAGTCTGATGCTCTGTGCATGCCTTTACCCTCAATCACCACTCTCCCTTGCAAAATGCCAAGTATGCTTAACAAACTTATACCTAAGTAGTTCAAACATTCATATTTGTTCCCCTTGCCTTTATGCAGCATTTCCCAAAAACCTTGTCTGCCTCTCCATACATTTTCAAAGGCATTATCACACTTACATTTTCTTGCTTTGTTATCTCTCATTTGGCCTTGATTACCATCTGCAGATGTCTAGGCATGGAATTAGCAAGCTTCCTGAAGTATTCTAGCTATGTGTTTTAGGTCCAAGGGCCTCGATTGCCAGAGTGAGGTAAGGCATCGATGAGATGTTGTCGGAAGCAGCTGCCTGATTATGCATTCTGAGTGTTCACTGTGCCTAGAAATGTCATCGGTACACACATTTTCTTTCATTTAGGCAGGAATTTGGGCTTTCTCCTCCTTGGAAAGATAAGAGCCTACCATTTTGAAGCACAGGTGGAAGAACTACAGCACCCAGAAGCAAAATTCCCAAATGGAGAGGCAGTCAGCAAGGATAAAGAAAGAACATCTTTCCCCCAACATAGCCTGAGTCACACTGAAACAGGTTGCTGGTGCTTACATTGTTAGAAACACTGGTCTCACAACCAGATGTACGATGAATTCACCCTAAGGGCATCATATGCTTGTGCCCACAATATACCTTAGCCATGTAAAGCCTTTGAAAATATATGGCGGTAGACAATTTTTTTGAGGACTCTGTACAGTAGCACTATACATGCACTCTGCCATTTCTCAGGCACTTCACGATGACCCACACATACATTTAAAACCTCAACTGACCAATCGACAAGACGGTCACCCACTTGAGAAATTCAACTGTAGTACTGTCCACTCCTGCCTCATTTCAACCGACGCATAGCTTTCATCACCTTATCTTTCTTCACCAAACCACTTTCTGACTCTATCACTTTGCATATCTCCCCATCCGAAACTCCTACATCTGCCACCCTATCATCATGCACTTTCAATGGTACTACCACTTCCCCATTTGCCCCCTTCACTGACTTTGCCATATGTTTTCACCGTTTTCTCCTGTTAACCTCCTTCCAAGACATTTTTCTCCATGCTTTTTTTTTTTTTTTTTTCCATCCCTACACTTTCCTCTTAATCTTAACTTCATGTTGTTTTCTCTTCTTCATCTCGCATTCATTTGCACTCCTTCCATGTAATTACTGCTCATACACCTCTCTTTTCTCTTTCACTTGCAGCTTCTGTTCATCATCCCACCACTCGCTACCCTTTTTCACCTGCCCACCTCCCACGTTTCATGTGCCATGCACTTATCTTGCACATGCCAGAACTTCTTTCCTAGATATCTCCCATTCCTCAACCACTCCTCAAGCTTCAGTTACTCTCACCTTTTGCTATTCTACATCCAATCTCCCATGGTATTTCTTCACACAACACATCTCTTCCAAGCTCACTTACTTTCACCGACTCATTCATATCATTCTCTCTTTTTCAAAACACCCTACAAATCTTCACCCTTTTCTCCACTAGTTAATGGTCATACTCTCTGCCAGCTGCCCCTCACAGCACTTGTACATCCAAGTTTTTCTCTCTTTTGCATGCCTTTCAATTAGTATGTAATCCAAGAATGCCCTCTTACCATCTTTCCTACTCAATCAATTTTTCTTATGTATATCCCTATTTTTAAAGCAGGTATTCCCAGTCACCATCCTTTCTAACCACACAACTCCTCAAGCTGTTTGCCATTTCTGTTACACCTCACTGAATACCCCATGTCTTCCAGTTATGTCCTAAACTGCCATATTACTCATGTGTACATGTAAATCACCCATCAGTAATACCTGATCTCTTGCATTAGAACTGATGGCACACTCATTCAGTTGCTTTTCCTAATGTATCATCAAAAACTTATTATGTACATTTACATGAATCCTTTTGACCTTAATTATGTTTCAGTTCACGTTTTATATGTTAAATTGATTTTGATTTATATGTTAGGTCATCACACTATAGAGAACATTTTTCCTTCAGATGTAAAGCTTGCTCCAATATTTTGCAAAAACTCTAAGTTACCACCATGTGTAGAGGTAGTGAAGGTTGTGACAGTGTCTCCAACTAAGCTTAAGGCTCGCCAGGACTTCCTACATTCTGGAGTTCCTGATGACATCAAGAAGCAAGCGTCAGCAGAGAGGAGGTTAGGCAGTGTTTAGTAGATAGAGTTGCACAATATTTGATTAATTGCTGTTTATATTGTATATTTATTTGTTTCTCAACATTTACTGTAGTTAAAAGTAAAACAGTTTCCTTTTATTGGCCTGACCAAATGTTATATTACCTTTGAACTTTGCATGAGTTGCATTGTAGATGTATTTTCCTTTGTGTTTAGCATTTCTGTACTTCATAATCAGTGTTTACACTTTTTTTAGCAGTCATGAGGAGGAGCTTTGTGATTGGCCCCCATTCCCAGAAGTGAGTCACATTCAGCAGAGAAATGAAAATGAAGCTTTATGGAACCTTGGCAATCCAGATGTGAGTTTGATATTATTTGGAGATGAAGTGAAATATGCTTAATGTTCATTTTTTAAGGCAGGGAAATGTATTCATGACAAAATTCTTTATTATGAAAGGGTTTTCAAAATAATGAAAGATATTTTCAGTTCTTATCTATCATTTATTTAAAGAGATTTTCACTGAAATGAGGAAATGTAAGAACTTCATCCTTCCATCATATGTATGTCATTCATGAGGTGGATAATTTTAAGTCCAACAGACAGGTGGTTAATCATGAATATGAGTCCAGATGGTTAAGGTAAAGAACACCCCAAATATTGGCACCTCAACAAAGGTCATTAGAATAACATATAAAAATTCTTTCCTTACTTTTCTTGGTAAAATTTCAGTCTTTTTTGCAGAAATGCTTCTGTTGACTTAATGGAGGTAACTATGCCCTAAGTAGAGCATTAGTTGTAAGTGACCGACTGAAATACTTTTGCGCAGATGCTAACATCAGTATTTTAGATCCTTCACTCCAATTCAAAAAAGACAAGGAACTATATGCAGCAGAAGTAGCATTCACATCAGCAATAAAGGGGCAGAACTCGTAGCGTTGTGAATCAAAGATCAAATTGCCTTACAACCTCAGTGGAAAATTTTTGTTGAAACCCATTAGAGGTCAGTGTGTTGGCCACATCAGATTTGCAGCTGAGGAGAATATAAAAATGTTTTGGACAAAGGTAAATAATGTACAAAAGACAAGAAAACAAATGGGAACATTGGTGAAGAGGGCAAAAGGAGAAGCGATAACAGATAGTGATGAAGTTTAGTAAGGCAGCAGGAGTGGATGGTATTGCTGTTGAATTTATTAAGAAAGGGGAAGAGTGACTTTGTTGTTGATTGATTGCTAAGGATATTCAATGTATGTATGGATCATATTGAATTGTCTGAGGATTGGAGGAATGGCATTGTTTAAAGGCAAAGGGGATAAAGGTGAGAGTTCCAACTACAGCAGTACAAGTTTGTTGAGTATACCTGGTAAGTTGTATGTGAGGATATTGATTGAGAGGGGGAAAGCATGTACAGAGCATCTGATTAGGGAGGAGCAGTGTGGTTCCAGAAATGGTAGATGTGTGAAACAGGTGTTTGCTTTGAAGATTGTGTGAGAAATATTTAGAAAAACAGATGGATTTGTATGTGCCATTTATGGATTTGCAGGATGCATATGATACAGATGATAGAGATGCTTTGTGGAAGGTCTTTATAATATATGGTATGGAACGTAAGCTGCTAGAAGCAGTGAGAAGGTTTTGTCAAGGCTATAAGGCTGTGTTTCAGTAGAAGAGATGAGAGTGATTGGTTTCCAGTGAAGGATGGTGTGTGATGTCAGCATGGTTGTTTCATTTGTTAATGGATTAGGATGGTGAGGGTGCTAAGTGCAAGAGCCTTGGAGAGCAGTGTGCATATGCAGTCTGTTGGGGATGAGAGGGCCTGGGAAGTAAGTCATTTGTTGTTCGCTGATGATCCAGCACTGATGGCTGATTTGAGTGAAATCCTGCAACAACTGGTGACTGAGTTTGGAAGAGTGTGTGAAAGGAGAAAGTTGAGAACAATTGTGAATAAAAGCAAGGTAATAAGGTTCAGCGGCTTTAAGGACAAGTTAGTTGGGATGTAAGTTTAAATGGAGAAAAATAGGAAGACATGAAGTGTTTTAGATATCTGGAAGTGGACTTTGCAATGATTAGAACCGTGGAAGCAGAAATGAGTCATAAGGTGGGGGAGGGGGCAAAGGCTTTTGGAGTGATGAAGAATTTGTGGAAAGAGAGAACACCTGGGAAAGCAAGATTGAGTATGTTTGGAGGAATAGTATTCCCAACAATATTATATTGTTGTGAAGCATAGGCTATAGATACGGTTGTGTGGAATAGGGTGGATGTGTTGGAAATAAAATGTTTGAGGACATTATGTGGTGTAAGGTAGTATGATAAGTAATGAAGGGGTAAGAGTTATGTGTGGAAATGAATAGTGGCTGGTTGAGATAGCAGAAGAGTGTGTGTTGAAATGGTTTGGACATATGGAGAGAATGAATGTTGAAAGGTAGACAAAGAGGATGTATGTGACAGAAGTGCAGGGAACAAGGAGAACCAGGAGACCAGTTTGGAAGTGGAAGGATGAAGTGAAAAAGACTTTGAGTGATCTGGGCCTGAACATACAGGAGGGTGACAGGCATGCAGAGAATAGAGGGAATGGGAATGATGTAGTATTACTTGCCGTAAGTGGACTAAACCAGGGTATGTGAAATGTGTGGAGTAAACCATGAAAGGTCTGTAGGGCCTGGATATGGATGAGGAGCTTTAGTTTTGGTACATTGCAAATGACAACAAGAGACTGAGTGTGAGCGGATTTGTCTGTTTCCTGGCACTACCTTGTTGATGCAGGGGTGGCAGTCATTTGTAGGGAAGATAAAATAATGTATATATTATCTTTTTTCTTTTCCTTCTTGCATATTTGCTGTTTCCTGTGGTGTAGTGTGACATTGGGAATGAATGAAGGCAAGCAGGTATGAATGTTTACTTGTGTATATATTATTTATTTGCTTTGTCGCTGTCTCCCGCGTTTGCGAGGTAGCGCAAGGAAACAGACGAAAGAAAATGGCACAACCCACCCCCATACACAATGTTCACACACACACGCCCACACACGCAAATATACATACCTATACATCTCAGTGTACACAAATATATACACACACAGACACATACATATATACCCATGCACACAATTCACACTGTCTGCCCCTATTCATTCCCATTGCCACCTCGCCACACATGGAATACCATCCCCCTCCCCCCTCATGTGTGCGAGGTAGCACTAGGAAAAGACAACAAAGGCCCCATTCGCTCACACTCAGTCTCCAGCTGTCCCGCAATAATGCCCGAAACCACAGCTCCCTTTCCACAACCAGGCCCCACACAACTTTCCATGGTTTACCCCAGACGCTTCACATGCCCTGATTCAATCCACTGACAGCACGTCAACCCCGGTATACCACATCGATCCAATTCACTCTATTCCTTGCCCGCCTTTCACCCTCCTGCATGTTCAGGCCCCGATCACACAAAATCCTTTTCACTCCATCTTTCCACCTCCAATTTGGTCTCCCTCTTCTCCTCGTTCCCTCCACCTCCGACACATATATCCTCTTGGTCAATCTTTCCTCACTCATTCTCTCCATGTGCCCAAACCACTTCAAAACACCCTCTTCTGCTCTCTCAACCACGCTCTTTTTATTTCCACACATCTCTCTTACCCTTACGTTACTTACTCGATCAAACCACCTCACACCACACATTGTCCTCAAACATCTCATTTCCAGCACATCCATCCTCCCGCGCACAACTCTATCCATAGCCCACGCCTCGCAACCATACAACATTGTTGGAACCACTATTCCTTCAAACATACCCATTTTTGCTTTCCGGGATAATGTTCTCGACTTCCACACATTTTTCAAGGCTCCCAGAATTTTCGCTCCCTCCCCCACCCTATGATCCACTTCCGCTTCCATGGTTCCATCCGCTGACAGATCCACTCCCAGATATCTAAAACACTTCACTTCCTCCAGTTTTTCTCCATTCAAACTCACCTCCCAATTGACTTGACCCTCAACCCTACTGTACCTAATAACCTTGCTCTTATTCACATTTACTCTTAACTTTCTTCTTCCACACACTTTACCAAACTCCGTCACCAGCTTCTGCAGTTTCTCACATGACTCCGCCACCAGCGCTGTATCATCAGCGAACAACAACTGACTCACTTAGAAAAGCAAATGGATTTGTATGTAGCATTTATGGATCTGGAGAAGGGATATGATAGAGTTGATAGAGATGCTCTGTGGAAGGTATTAAGAATATATGGTGTGGGAGGCAAGTTGTTAGAAGCAGTGAAAAGTTTTTATCGAGGATGTAAGGCATGTGTACGTTTAGGAAGAGAGGAAAGTGATTGGTTCTCAGTGAATGTAGGTTTGCGGCAGGGGTGTGTGATGTCTCCATGGTTGTTTGATTTGTTTCTGGATGGGGTTGTTAGGGAGGTGAATGCAAGAGTTTTGGAAAGAGGGGCAAGTATGAAGTCTGTTGGGGATGAGAGAGTTTGGGAAGTGAGTCAGTTGTTGTTCGCTGATGATACAGCGCTGGTGGCTGATTCATGTGAGAAACTGCAGAAGCTGGTGACTGAGTTTGGTAAAGTGTGTGAAAGAAGAAAGTTAAGAGTAAATATGAATAAGAGCAAGGTTATTAGGTACAGTAGGGTTGAGGGTCAAGTCAATTGGGAGGTGAGTTTGAAACGAGAAAAACTGGAGGAAGTGAAGTGTTTTAGATATATGGGAGTGGATCTGGCAGTGGATGGAACCATGGAAGTGGAAGTGGATCATAGGGTGGGGGAGGGGGTGAAAATTCTGGGAGCCTTGAAGAATGTGTGGAAGTCGAGAACATTATCTCGGAAAGCAAAAATGGGTATGTTTGAAGGAATAGTGGTTCCAACAATGTTGTATGGTTGCGAGGCATGGACTCTGGATAGAGTTGTGCGCAGGAGGATGGATGTGCTGGAAATGCGATGTTTGAGGACAATGTGTGGTGTGAAGTGGTTTGATCGAGTAAGTAACATAAGGGTAAGAGAGATGTGTGGAAATAAAAAGAGCGTGGTTGAGAGAGCAGAAGAGGGTGTTTTGAAATGGTTTGGTCACATGGAGAGAATGAGTGACGAAAGATTGACCAAGAGGATATATGTGTCGGAGGTGGAGGGAACGAGGAGAAGAGCGAGACCAAATTGGAGGTGGAAAGATGGAGTGAAAAAGATTTTGTGTGATCGGGGCCTGAACATGCAGGAGGGTGAAAGGATGGCAAAGAATAGAGTGAATTGGAGCAATGTGGTATACCGGGGTTGACGTGCTGTCAGTGGGTTGAATCAAGGTATGTGTATGGGGGTGGGTTGGGCTATTTCTTTCGTCTGTTTCCTTGCGCTACCTCGCAAACGCGGGAGACAGCGACAAAAAAAAAAAAAAAAAAAGAATATATATATATATATATATATATATTGACGTTTGTGTAAATATATTATACATTTCCTTTCTCCATAGCCAGAGGTTGAACCATTATGTGACATTCATTTTTTCATTAATTTCAAGCTAGAAGTTTCAGTTTCTAAATTGTTTCTTACATTTTTCATATGTATATATATGTATGTGTGTGTGTGTGTATATGTGCATATGTATGTGTATGTGTGTGTATGTGTATATGTATATATATATCTATATTATCCCTGGGGATAGGGGTGAAAGAATACTTCCCACGTATTCCTCGCATGTCGTAGAAAGCGACTAGAGGGCACGGGAGCGGGGGGCCAGAAATCCTCCCCTCCTTGTATTAACTTTCTAAAATGGGAAACAGAAGAAGGAGTCACGTGGGGAGTGCTCATCCTCCTCGAAGGCTCAGAGTGGGGTGCCTAAATGTATGTGGATGTAACCAAGATGTGAAAAAAGGAGAGATAGGTAGTATGTTTGAGGAAAGGAACCTGGATGTTTTGGCTCTGAGTGAAACGAAGCTCAAGGGTAAAGGGGAAGAGTGGTTTGGGAATGTCTGGGGAGTAAAGTCAGGGGTTAGTGAGAGGACAAGAGCAAGGGAAGGAGTAGCAATACTCCTGAAACAGGAGTTGTGGGAGTATGTGATAGAATGTAAGAAAGTAAATTCCTGATTAATATGGGTAAAACTGAAAGTTGATGGAGAGAGGTGGGTGATTATTGGTGCATATGCACCTGGGCATGAGAAGAAAGATCATGAGAGGCAAGTGTTTTGGGAGCAGCTGAATGAGTGTGTTATTGGTTTTGATGCACGAGACCGGGTTATAGTGATGGGTGATTTGAATGCAAAGGTGAGTAATGTGGCAGTTGAGGGAATAATTGGTATACATGGGGTGTTCAGTGTTGTAAATGGAAATGGTGAAGAGCTTGTAGATTTATGTGCTGAAAAAGGACTGATGATTGGGAATACCTGGTTTAAAAAGCGAGATATACATAAGTATACTTATGTAAGTAGGAGAGATGGCCAGAGAGCGTTATTGGATTACGTGTTAATTGACAGGCGTGCGAAAGAGAGACTTTTGGATGTTAATGTGCTGAGAGGTGCAACTGGAGGGATGTCTGATCATTATCTTGTGGAGGCTAAGGTGAAGATTTGTATGGGTTTTCAGAAAAGAAGAGTGAATGTTGGGGTGAAGAGGGTGGTGAGAGTAAGTGAGCTTGGGAAGGAGACCTGTGTGAGGAAGTACCAGGAGAGACTGAGTACAGAATGGAAAAAGGTGAGAACAATGGAAGTAAGGGGAGTGGGGGAGGAATGGGATGTATTTAGGGAATCAGTGATGGATTGCGCAAAAGATGCTTGTGGCATGAGAAGAGTGGGAGGTGGGTTGATTAGAAAGGGTAGTGAGTGGTGGGATGAAGAAGTAAGAGTATTAGTGAAAGAGAAGAGAGAGGCATTTGGACGATTTTTGCAGGGGAAAAATGCAATTGAGTGGGAGATGTATAAAAGAAAGAGACAGGAGGTCAAGAGAAAGGTGCAAGAGGTAAAAAAAAGGGCAAATTTGAGTTGGGGTGAGAGAGTATCATTAAATTTTAGGGAGAATAAAAAGATTTTCTGGAAGGAGGTAAATAAAGTGCGTAAGACAAGGGAGCAAATGGGAACTTCAGTAAAGGGCGCAAATGGGGAGGTGATAACAAGTAGTGGTGATGTGAGAAGGAGATGGAGTGAGTATTTTGAAGGTTTGTTGAATGTGTTTGATGATAGAGTGGCAGATATAGGGTGTTTTGGTCGAGGTGGTGTGCAAAGTGAGAGGGTTGGGGAGGGTGATTTGGTAAACAGAGAAGAGGTAGTGAAAGCTTTGCAGAAGATGAAAGCCGGCAAGGCAGCAGGTTTGGATGGTATTGCAGTGGAATTTATTAAAAAAGGGGGTGACTGTATTGTTGACTGGTTGGTAAGGTTATTTAATGTATGTATGACTCATGGTGAGGTGCCTGAGGATTGGCGGAATGCTTGCATAGTGCCATTGTACAAAGGCAAAGGGGATAAGAGTGAGTGCTCAAATTACAGAGGTATAAGTTTGTTGAGTGTTCCTGGTAAATTATATGGGAGGGTATTGATTGAGAGGGTGAAGGCATGTACAGAGCATCAGATTGGGGAAGAGCAGTGTGGTTTCAGAAGTGGTAGAGGATGTGTGAATCAGGTGTTTGCTTTGAAGAATGTATGTGAGAAATACTTAGAAAAGCAAATGGATTTGTATGTAGCATTTATGGATCTGGAGAAGGCATATGATAAAGTTGATAGAGATGCTCTGTGGAAGGTATTAAGAATATATGGTGTGGGAGGAAAGTTGTTAGAAGCAGTGAAAAGTTTTTATCGAGGATGTAAGGCATGTGTACGTGTAGGAAGAGAGGAAAGTGATTGGTTCTCAGTGAATGTAGGTTTGCGGCAGGGGTGTGTGATGTCTCCATGGTTGTTTAATTTGTTTATGGATGGGGTTGTTAGGGAGGTAAATGCAAGAGTTTTGGAAAGAGGGGCAAGTATGAAGTCTATTGGGGATGAGAGAGCTTGGGAAGTGAGTCAGTTGTTGTTCGCTGATGATACAGCGCTGGTGGCTGATTCATGTGAGAAACTACAGAAGCTGGTGACTGAGTTTGGTAAAGTGTGTGGAAGAAGAAAGTTAAGAGTAAATGTGAATAAGAGCAAGGTTATTAGGTACAGTAGGGTTGAGGGTCAAGTCAATTGGGAGGTGAGTTTGAATGGAGAAAAACTGGAGGAAGTGAAGTGTTTTAGATATCTGGGAGTGGATCTGGCAGCGGATGGAACCATGGAAGCTGAAGTGGATCATAGGGTGAGGGAGGGGGCGAAAATTCTGGGGGCCTTGAAGAATGTGTGGAAGTCGAGAACATTATCTCGGAAAGCAAAAATGGGTATGTTTGAATGAATAGTGGTTCCAACAATGTTGTATGGTTGCGAGGCGTGGGCTATGGATAGAGTTGTGCGCAGGAGGATGGATGTGCTGGAAATGAGATGTTTGAGGACAATGTGTGGTGTGAGGTGGTTTGATCGAGTGAGTAACGTAAGGGTAAGAGAGATGTGTGGAAATAAAAAGAGCGTGGTTGAGAGAGCAGAAGAGGGTGTTTTGAAGTGGTTTGGGCACATGGAGAGGATGAGTGAGGAAAGATTGACCAAGAGGAAATATGTGTCGGAGGTGGAGGGAGCAAGGAGAAGAGGGAGACCAAATTGGAGGTGGAAAGATGGAGTGAGAAAGATTTTGTGTGATCGGGGCCTGAACATGCAGGAGGGTGAAAGGAGGGCAAGGAATAGAGTGAATTGGAGCGATGTGGTATACTGGGGTTGACGTGCTGTCAGTGGATTGAATCAAGGAATGTGAAGCGTCTGGGGTAAACCATGGAAAGCTGTGTAGGTATGTATATTTGCGTGTGTGGACGTATGTATATACATGTGTATGGGGGGGGGGGTTGGGCCATTTCTTTCGTCTGTTTCCTTGCGCTACCTCGCAAACGCGGGAGACAGCGACAAAGTATAAAAAAAAAAAATGTATATATATATATATATATATATATATATATATATATATATATATATATATATACATATATATATATATATATATATATATATATATATATATATATATATATATATATATATGGAGTGAGTATTTTGAAGGTTTGTTGAATGTGTTTGATGATAGAGTGGCAGATATAGGGTGTTTTGGTCGAGGTGGTGTGCAAAGTGAGAGGGTTAGGGAAAATGATTTGGTAAACAGAGAAGAGGTAGTGAAAGCTTTGCGGAAGATGAAAGCCGGCAAGGCAGCAGGTTTGGATGGTATTGCAGTGGAATTTATTAAAAAAGGGGGTGACTGTATTGTTGACTGGTTGGTAAGGTTATTTAATGTATGTATGACTCATGGTGAGGTGCCTGAGGATTGGCGGAATGCGTGCATAGTGCCATTGTACAAAGGCAAAGGGGATAAGAGTGAGTGCTCAAATTACAGAGGTATAAGTTTGTTGAGTATTCCTGGTAAATTATATGGGAGGGTATTGATTGAGAGGGTGAGGGCATGTACAGAGCATCAGATTGGGGAAGAGCAGTGTGGTTTCAGAAGTGGTAAAGGATGTGTGGATCAGGTGTTTGCTTTGAAGAAATACTTAGAAAAGCAAATGGATTTGTATGTAGCATTTATGGATCTGGAGAAGGCATATGATAGAGTTGATAGAGATGCTCTGTGGAAGGTATTAAGAATATATGGTGTGGGAGGAAAGTTGTTAGAAGCAGTGAAAAGTTTTTATCGAGGATGTAAGGCATGTGTACGTGTAGGAAGAGAGGAAAGTGATTGGTTCTCAGTGAATGTAGGTTTGCGGCAGGGGTGTGTGATGTCTCCATGGTTGTTTAATTTGTTTATGGATGGGGTTGTTAGGGAGGTAAATGCAAGAGTTTTGGAAAGAGGGGCAAGTATGAAGTCTGTTGGGGATGAGAGAGCTTGGGAAGTGAGTCAGTTGTTGTTCGCTGATGATACAGCGCTGGTGGCTGATTCATGTGAGAAACTGCAGAAGCTGGTGACTGAGTTTGGTAAAGTGTGTGGAAGAAGAAAGTTAAGAGTAAATGTGAATAAGAGCAAGGTTATTAGGTACAGTAGGGTTGAGGGTCAAGTCAATTGGGAGGTGAGTTTGAATGGAGAAAAACTGGAGGAAGTGAAGTGTTTTAGATATCTGGGAGTGGATCTGGCAGTGGATGGAACCATGGAAGCGGAAGTGGATCATAGGGTGAGGGAGGGGGCGAAAATTCTGGGGGCCTTGAAGAATGTGTGGAAGTCGAGAACATTATCTCGGAAAGCAAAAATGGGTATGTTTGAAGGAATAGTGGTTCCAACAATGTTGTATGGTTGCGAGGCGTGGGCTATGGATAGAGTTGTGCGCAGGAGGATGGATGTGCTGGAAATGAGATGTTTGAGGACAATGTGTGGTGTGAGGTGGTTTGATCGAGTGAGTAACGTAAGGGTAAGAGAGATGTGTGGAAATAAAAAGAGCGTGGTTGAGAGAGCAGAAGAGGGTGTTTTGAAGTGGTTTGGGCACATGGAGAGAATGAGTGAGGAAAGATTGACCAAGAGGATATATGTGTCGGAGGTGGAGGGAACGAGGAGAAGAGGGAGACCAAATTGGAGGTGGAAAGATGGAGTGAAAAAGATTTTGTGTGATCGGGGCCTGAACATGCAGGAGGGTGAAAGGAGGGCAAGGAATAGAGTGAATTGGAGCGATGTGGTATACTGGGGTTGACGTGCTGTCAGTGGATTGAATCAAGGCATGTGAAGCATCTGGGGTAAACCATGGAAAGCTGTGTAGGTATGTATATTTGCGTGTGTGGACATATGTATATACATGTGTATGGGGGGGGGGTTGGGCCATTTCTTTCGTCTGTTTCCTTGCGCTACCTCGCAAACGCGGGAGACAGCGAGAAAGTATAAAAAAAAAAAAAAAAAATATACATATATATATATGATACAGTGCTTGTGGCTGATTCATGTGAGAAACTGCAGAAGCTGGTGACTGAGTTTGGTAAAGTGTGTGAAAGAAGAAAGTTAAGAGTAAATGTGAATAAGAGCAAGGTTTTTAGGTACAGTAGGGTTGAGGGTCAAGTCAATTGGGAGGTAAGTTTGAATGGAGAAAAACTGGAGGAAGTAAAGTGTTTTAGATATCTGGGAGTGGATCTGGAAGCGGATGGAACCATGGAAGCAGAAGTGGATCATAGGGTGGGGGAGGGGGCGAAAATTCTGGGACCCTTGAAGAATGTATGGAAGTCGAGAGCATTATCTTGGAAAGCAAAAATGGGTATGTTTGAAGGAATAGTGGTTCCAACAATGTTGTATGGTTGCGAGGCGTGGGCTATGGATAGAGTTGTGCGCAGGAGGATGGATGTGCTGGAAATGAGATGTTTGAGGACAATGTGTGGTGTGAGGTGGTTTGATCGAGTAAGTAACGTAGGGGTAAGAGAGATGTGTGGAAATAAATAGAGCGTGGTTGAGAGAGCAGAAGAGGGTGTTTTGAAATGGTTTGGGCACATGGAGAGAATGAGTGAGGAAAGATTGACCAAGAGAATATATGTGTCAGAGGTGGAGGGAACGAGGAGAAGAGGGAGACCAAATTGGAGGTGGGAAGATGGAGTGAAAAAGATTTTGAGTGATCGGGGCCTGAACATGCAGGAGGGTGAAAGGCGGGCAAGGAATAGAGTGAATTGGATCGATGTGGTATACCGGGGTTGACGTGCTGTCAGTGGATTGAATCAGGGCACGTGAAGCGTCTGGGGTAAACCATGGAAAGCTGTGTAGGTATGTATATTTGCTTGTGTGGACGTATGTATATACATGTGTATGGGGGTGGGTTGGGCCATTTCTTTCGTCTGTTTCCTTGCGCTACCTCGCAAACGCGGGAGACAGCGACAAAGCATAGGGATCATAGGGTGGGGGAGGGGTCGAAAATTCTGGGAGCCTTGAAGAATGTGTGGAAGTCGAGAACATTATCTCGGAAAGCAAAAATGGGTATGTTTGAAGGAATAGTGGTTCCAACAATGTTGTATGGTTGCGAGGCGTGGGCTATGGATAGAGTTGTGCGCAGGAGGATGGATGTGCTGGAAATGAGATGTTTGAGGACAATGTGTGGTGTGAGGTGGTTTGATCGAGTAAGTAACGTAAGGGTAAGAGAGATGTGTGGAAATAAAAAGAGCGTGGTTGAGAGAGCAGAAGAGGGTGTTTTGAAATGGTTCGGGCACATGGAGAGAATGAGTGAGGAAAGATTGACCAAGAGAATATATGTGTCGGAGGTGGAGGGAACGAGGAGAAGAGGGAGACCAAATTGAAGGTGGAAAGATTGAGTGAAAAAGATTTTGTGTGATCGGGGCTTGAACATGCAGGAGGGTGAAAGGAGGGCAAGGAATAGAGTGAATTGGAGCGATATGGTATACCAGGGGTTGACGTGCTGTCAGTGGATTGAATCAAGGCATGTGAAGTGTCTGGGGTAAACCTTGGAAAGCTGTGTAGGTATGTATATTTGCGTGTGTGGACGTATGTATATACATGTGTATGGGGGTGGGTTGGGCCATTTCTTTCGTCTGTTTCCTTGCGCTACCTCGCAAACGCGGGAGACAGCGACAAAGCAAAAAAAAAAAAAAAAAATTTAGATGTTTTGGAAGGAGGTGAATAAAGTGCGTAAGACAAGGGAACAAATGGGAACATCAATGAAGGGGGCTAATGGGGAGATAATAACAAGTAGTGGTGATATGAGAAGGAGATGGAGTGAGTATTTTGAAGGTTTATTGAATGTGTCTGATGATAGAGTGGCAGATATAGGGTGTTTTGGTTGAGATGGTGTGCAAAGTGAGAGGGTTAGGGAGAATGATTTGGTAAACAGGGAAGAAGTAATAAAAGCTTAGCAGAAGATGAAAGCTGGCAAGGCAGTGGGTTTGGATGGTATTGCAGTGGAATTTATTAAAAAGCGGGTGACTGTATTGTTGACTGGTTGGTAAGGTTATTTAATGTATGTATGACTCATGGTGAGGTGCCTGAGGATTGGCGGAATGCTTGCATAGTGCCATTGTACAAAGGCAAAGGGGATAATTGTGAGTGCTCAAATTACAGAGGTATAAGTTTGTTGAGTATTCCTGGGAATTTATATGGGAGGGTATTGATTGAGGGGGTGAAAGCATGTACAGAGCATCGGATTGGGGAAGAGCAGTGTGGTTTCAGAAGTGGTAGAGGATGTGTGGATCAGGTGTTTGCTTTGAAGAATGTATGCGAGAAATACTTAGAAAAGTAAATGGATTTGTATGCAGCATGTATGGATCTGGAGAAGGCATATGATAGAGTTGATAGAGATGCTCTGTGGAAGGTATTAAGAATATATGGTGTGGGAGGCAAGTTGTAAGAAGCAGTGAAAAGTTTTTATCGAGGATGTAAGGCATGTGTACGTGATGTGTACATGTAGGAAGAGAGGAAAGTGATTGGTTCTCAGTGAATGTTGGTTTGTGGCAGGGGTGTGTGATGTCTCCATGGTTGTTTAATTTGTTTATGTATGGGGTTGTTAGGGAGGTAAATGCAAGTTTTGGAAAGGGGCAAGTATGCAGTCTGTTGTAGATGAGAGAGCTTGGGAAGTGAGTCAGTTGTTGTTTGCTGATGATACAGTGCTGGTGGCTGATTCGGGTGAGAAACTGCAGAAGCTGGTGACTGTGAAAGATGAAAGCTGAGAGTAAATGTGAATAAGAGAAAGGTTATTAGGTACAGTAGGGTTGAGGGTCAAGTCACTTGGGAGGTAAGTTTGAATGGAGAAAAACCGGAGGAAGTGAAGTGTTTTAGATATCGGGAGTGGATTTGGCAGTGGATGGAACCATGGAAGCGGAAGTGAAACATAGGGTGGTGGAGGGGGTGAAAGTTCTGGGAGTGTTGAAGAATGTGTGGAAGTCAAGAACGTTATCTTGGAAAGCAAAAATGGGTATGTTTGAAGGAATAGTCATTCCAACAATGATATATGGTTGCGAGGCATGGGCTATAGATGGAATTGTGTGGAGGAGGGTGAATGTCCTGGAAATGAGATGTTTGAGGACATTATGTGGTGTGAGGAGGTTTGATCGAGTAAGTAATGAAAGGTAAGAGAGATGTGTGGTATTAAAAAGAGTGTGGTTGAGAGAGTAGAAGAGTGTGTTTTGAAATGGTTTGGTCACATAGAGAGAATGAGTGAGGGAAGATTGACAAAGAGGATATATGTGTCAGAGGTGGAGGGAACAAGGAGAAGTGGGAGACCAAATTGGAGTTGGAAAGATGGAGTGAAAAAGATTTTGAGCGATCGGGGCCTGAACGTGCAGGAGGGTGAAAGGCATTCAAGGAATAGAGTGAATTGGAACTATATGGTATATCAGGGTGGACGTGCTGTCAATGGATTGATCCAGGGCATGTGAAGCGTCTGGGGTAAACCATGGAAAGTTTTGTGGGGCCTGGATGTGGAAAGGGAGCTGTGGTTTCAGTGCATTATACATGACAGCTAGAGACTGATTATGAATGAATGTGGCCTTTGTTCTCTTTTCCTAGCGCTACCTCGCGCACATGCGGGGGGAGGGGGTTGTTATTTCATGTGTGGCGGGGTGGCAATGGGAGTGAATAAGGCAGACAGTATGAATTATGTACATGTATATATATGTATATGTCTGCGTATGTATATATATGTATACATTGAGATGTATAGGTATGTATATGTGCGTGTGTGGACGTGTATGTATATACATGTGTATGTGAGTGGGTTGGGCCATTCTTTCGTCTGTTTCCTTGCGCTACCTTGCAAATGCGGGAGACAGCAACAAAGTATAATAAAAAATAAAGAATAAAAATGAGAATCCTGTTTTTGTGGTTATATCTGTTTAGCATTTGCCAAACCATAATCATTATCATCAGTGCCCCAGAGGCTATTACTGATTTGCTGAGACATATGTACCAAGTGCACATGCAGGAGCATTAGCATCATACCAACCCAATTCTGTGGGTAACTGACACTTTAGGATTTTTACCGAGTGTAGATTATATGTGCTTGTGACAAAAAGAATTTGTACATACACATAAAGCATAATAATAGGGTAAGAGAGATGTGTGGTGATAAAAAGAGTGTGCTTGAGAGAGCAGAAGAGGGTGTTTTGAAATGGTTTGGTCACATGGAGAGAATGAGTGAGGAAAGATTGACCAAGAGGATATATGTGTCAGAGGTGAAGGGAACGAGGGGAAGTGGGAGACCAAATTGGAGGTGGAAAGATGGAGTGAAAAAGATTTTGAGTGATCGGGGCCTAAACATGCAAGAGGGTGAAAGGCGTGCAAGGAAATAGAGTGAATTGGAACGATGTAGTATACCGGGGTCAACGTGCTGTCAATGGATTGAACCAGGGCATGTGAAGCGTCTGGGGTAAACCATGGTAAGTTCTGTGGATGTGGAAAAGGAGCTGTGGTTTTGGTGCATTATTACATGACAGCTAGAGACTGAGTGTGAACGAAAGTGGCCTTTTTTGTCTTTTCCAAGCGTTACCTCGCGCACATGAGGGGGGAGGGGGTTGTTATTTCGTGTGTGGCGGGGTGACGATGGGAATGAATGAAGGCAGACAGTATGAATTATGTACATGTGTATATATGTATAAGTCTGTGTGTGTATTTATATGTATACATTGAGCTGTATAGGTATGTATATTTGCGTGTGTGGACGTGTATGTATATGCATGTGTATGTGGGCGGGTTGGGCCATTCTTTCGTCTGTTTCCTTGCGCTACCTCGCTAACATGGGAGACAGCGACAAAGCAAAATAAATAAATAGAAAATACATAAAGCATGCCTTTCAGTTTGAATGAAGGTGGGAAAAGTCAGACCTTACAAATACATCTTTAATACTAACAGCATTGGCCTTTTAAGTATGTTAGCAATTGATTAGTATCTGTTCTTTCACTATTTATCTATCAGTCTATCTACTATATCTTTGATGCCTGTTCCCAACTGGAATTGTCTCAAAGGGATGGCCACAACAATAGTCTCCAAAACTAGTGAACTCCTTTGCTGCTTCTTATCCTTGAGTGACTTAACATTAACGTGCTACTGGCAGATGGCAACTCTAGCACAGTGTTTGCAGAGGCTCCTACCTAGTACTCCTAGTGACTTCTCTTAAATGTTCCTGCACAGTATTCCTGCCCACTACTTTTATCTAATCAATTTCCTTCCCAATGCTCCTGCATAAATGTTCTTACCTACTATTTCTGTCTAGTGCTCATTTCATTTTGCCAAAAGGCAGGTTTAGGACATAGTGCTCATTGCAGGAAAATCTCGAGTTTTGAAGAGTGAACTGTGTGTTTTAAGTGTTGTCAAGTGTTATGTATGACAAGGGGAGATTGTTTGTGGACAGAATGCCAGTTCTCTACATGTGGGTGAGGCTGAAAGAAAAGACAGGTTGATTATGGACTAAGATATGGGAAGGATGGAGTATCATGTGGCAGAGCATACCTTTTTATCATACAGCTCTGATGGCAGTGCTCTATGGTTTAGTTATTTGAGTACTTTTGCCTCCCCAGCCATCAGTCACTCTTGTAAAATGTATTATGTAAGGCTTTACTGTCTACCAGATATACATTTCATTTTCCTGAATTCAAGAGACATTTATTGCATGAATTTATTGGGATGAAGCATATCACACCCAACAGTTCTCATGTTCATATACAGTTTTCTTTTTTCTTTTTAAATCTAGTAGTTATGCAACCATTTATATGTTATGTTTTTTTTCAGATTCCTCTTCTGAAGATGAATTGTGAGCATCTTTCTCTCAGAGCCTCACCAGGGAAGCACATTTTTCATAAAAACATTCTGTCATTACTGGACAATAGTAACTACAGTTCAAAAATGTTTCGGGTTCATACTCCAGTACTTGACGTGAATACTGTAGCATCACTCCTGGTATATATGAAGAAAATGAATCCATATTTTCCTGTATATGCTGTTTTCAAGTCCTACTTGGATATGAAAAAAGAAGCTGTTGAGTCTTATAAGAAGGAGTTGGAGAAGAAGGAAGAAAAAGTAATTGATTTGGAGGATGATGATGATGATATGAATGGAAAAAGAAAACGCAAGAGGAAGAGCAAAGCTTTATTAGTGAACAAAAATAAGCGATTAAAGCTCGGAGGAATTAAGAATAAGACTGAAGATAAAGTACAAAAACAATCTACTATTCCATTTTGGCAAGAGAAAACTCCACACACTTGGACTCAAGTTTTTGCTCCAAAGAGTTCTAATCAAGTCATAGGAAATGCAGGTATGATTAGTTTTATTATTAATGTTTTGCAGAAGAGAAATGGTATTTCTCTCTTTGTCTCTGTCTTTCACTCATTAATGCTATTTTGGGATGGAGTTTCTTGGTTGTTTTATTCTTCTTATATGATGTTCTTTCATTTCATTTTCATTTTTAACTTTGCTATTTTGGCATTGAGGCGTATTTCAGTGTTGGAAGATCAATCTGGCAAGAGCATTAGGGTGAAATGATTGTTTGTTCTATGAATGGCTATGCATATTAACCTACTTTATATCATACTTTATTCTACTAGCTCATTTGAACTCATATTAGGCAATTTGGATGGCACATGCTCTGGTATTTTAGAACAGTGTCCACAAAAAATCTTTTTCACCTCCATATATTTTCAAAGGCAATAAACAGCTAAGGTTTATTGTAGGTACAAATATGTGACTCTCTCAGGATGAGGTCATCATAATATGGTCGCTGAGAATGATGTTTGTAACGGTGTGAGCACCAGCAACCTGCTTGAGGCCTCAGTCCCTCAAACTATATTTAGAGGAGGATGTTCTTTCTTTACTCTAGGCTGCCACTTTATTTCAGGAATTTCTCTTCTAGGCACTATTTCTTCAACCTGTGCTTCAAGTTGGTTGGCTCTTACTTCTAACAAAGTGAAAGTCCAAATTCTCTTTTGGAAACAAGAAAATGTAGGTACATTGAGGTTCTTAGGTGCACTGGGTGCTCATAATACATGATCAGGCAGCTGTTTACCAGTGCTCATGGCCTGCTTGACAGTGTCATCCCACCACCAAAACCTATCCCTAATTGCTCAGTAAAGACTTCTAGATCTATGGATAACCTCCTAAGATAAAGATTATGAAAGCAACCCTTAATTTCAGCCTCCATACTCAAGAAAAGGCATCCAAAACTTCAAGGAAGCATATCTCATTGAACCATTCATCATCACCTGCAAAAGTACCTTCACATTCCTTCCTGCAATCCAGCTGCCAAACCTCTGCTTATGAAGGAAATGAAATGGAAATGACTTTCATTTGCAGAGTAATACAAGGACTGGAGTGAATAATAGCAGAGTAAGGTGATGTTTTCAGATGAAAGTCCCTTTAGGTATGTGCAGTCGAGGCAGGAGAAGGTGAAGGGGCCTGAGATTGTCCGCCAATATGACTGTCAATTTGCAGTGAAAATGGTGAAACACCCAGATATTGTAAAGATCAGGGCTAGCTTTAGAGGTGCAATGGGTAGGGAAGGGTTACACTTCTACCTAAGAACACTGCAATTAATACAGAGTAATACATTAGAGATTTGTAAATACTGAATGGAGAGCAGTACATTAAAGTTCTAGAGGACCATCTGCATCCTTTTTATGAGGTTCATAGGTGTGATCACTTTATGCAGTACAGTGCCCTCTGCCTTTAAGGCTAGAAAGGTACCTTGACGAATTGGTTATCAGAGAAAAAACCACTGAAGTGACCTGGGAAGGGGAACTCCCCAGACCTTAACCCAATCGAGAACAGTTGGAACCAGATGAAAGTCAAGCTTTTTTCCTGCAACACTTCATTCAGATCAAGAGCCTGTTGACCCAAAACGGGGGCTTAGAATACTTAGGAGCTTTACCAGTTCCATGCCTAGATGTGTGTAGATGGTAATCAAAGCCAAAGGAGAGATGACAGAGTTCTTAAATGTAAGTGCAACCATGCCTTTGAAAATATATAGGGGTGAAAGAGTTTTTTAGACGCTGTATTTTGGCTAATATAATGTTTTTATTGTGCTAAAAAGATGGAATTTTACCTAGCTCCCACTGGCCTTTGGTTAAGATTATTCAGTTTGTAATCGATAAGATGATGCGGTGAATTTCTATTTCTCATGTTGTTCTACATATTTCTTTTAGAATGTTGGTATCTATTGTATTTATTGATAATCAAATACATATTTAGAAAAAGTATAAGAGAAAAAAAGTTGAAGATGCAATTCTTAGCTAGCTTCTGCAGGCCTTCATATCAAAATATTCAACTGATAATGGATGAAATAATTTGGAAAATTGTATGTTTCACTTATTGTTCTGTACAGGTTTCTTCAGAATGTTCTTAACAAATGCATAAATTAATAATCATCCATATTTGGGTGGGAGAAGTAAGAGAAAATAGGACACAGAAATATCACACACCTCCCACTGACTTTTTTCTTAAAAACATTTAACTTATAAGCAATACAGTGATATGTTAAATTATATTTTTCATTAATGTTTTGTCACAGTTCTATTCTAAGGGTTCTTACCTAATGTATGAATGAATAGTGATCTACATATTTTGAATAATATGATGAGAGAAAATGGAATTCTTACATAGCTCCTGCTGGCCTTTATGTCAGAACATTCTACATGTAATTGATAAGGTGATATGTTAAATTGTACGTATTTATGTATTTTTTTATAACTGAACCCTATGTAGGACATCTAGAAAGATCCTTCAGACCTTATTTGCTTCTTTCCTCCTTTTTTTTCAATGTTGGAGGCTCCAGTCACAGACAAAAGTCCACATGTTAGGCTGGGCCTGAATTGAAGTATAGAGAGGGTAATGAATGGGAAAAAGAAGAGACAAGGGAAAGTATTTACAAATTTTAGAGGAAGTGAAAAAACCTGTCTTTTGATATGTGCCACATCAAAGTTATTGGGAAAGACATGTGAGGGTAGGTAGAGAGGTTCAAACCTTGAAGGTGTAGGGAAAGAGACAGTTATCAATTTAGTCCATCTTTAAATTGCCAACAGCCACACAGTAATTGTGTGATGCACCAGTTTTCCAAGTATTGTGTGGTCTAGCTAGTGGTTGGGAGCAAAAACTGAGGTAATACCTATAGAAGAGGGTAAATGGGCCACTGTTGCAGCATATGTTAAGTGGGTTTGAAGTTAGCCTGGAAGAGTATAAGTTGGACCACTTTCAACTTGACTTGTCAAGTATGGATGCAGAGCTAGAACTGCCCCGGATGTGAGAGCAGTATTCCATACAAGGACAAAACAGTGTTTTGAATAAATGGAGCAACTGTTCAGAGGAAAAGAAATTTTGACGTCAAAACAGCAGAAACAGTTTCTTAAAGGCAGGCTTAGCTATTTCTGTAATGTGGGTGTCCAAGAAAGAGTGGATGGTGCAGTAATGCCAAATATGTTTATTGAGCTAAGGGGTGGAATTACAGAACCATCAAAGGAGAGAGGAAAGGCGTGAGGAATGTTTGATAAAGAGATGTGTAGAAAGGGGGTTTTTGAGGCTGTAAACTTAACCAGGTTAGTCTTCCTCACTAGATATCCTGTCCAGGTCTGAGTTTATTGAGGAAGTTGTGTCAAGACCAGATGCAGATTGAGTGTGAGAAGGAGCAGAAATGAAAGATTTGGAGGAATGCAGTGTTGAGTCATCAGCATTTGAGTGCATGTGGTTATTTGTGGAAGTTAGGAAATCATTTATAAAAAGGATAAAAAGTGTAAGGGACTGAATAGAACCTAGGGGGACACCACTGTTGTTGGAGAAAGGGGAGGAGGCTGATCCATCAACAACTATGGAGATAGAGCAGCCAGAGAGGAAGTTAGTTATAAGGATACAAAGTGAGGGAGGGGAGCTTACAGATGAGACCCTGATGCCACACCATATCAGAAGCTTTGGATATGTCTAGGGCAGCTACAAAGGATTTCCAAAAATCTTTCAGGGATGATGACCAGATATTTGTAAGATAGAAAAGAATATCTGATCACTATCTTGTGGAGGCGAAGGTGAAGATTTGTAGAGGTTTTCAGGAAAGAAGAGAGAATGTTGGGGAGAAGAGAGTGGTGGATGTAAGTGAGCTTGGAAAGGAGACTTGTGTGAGGAAGTACCAGGAGAGATTGAGTGCAGAATGGCAAAAGGTGAGAGCAAATGACGTAAGGGGAGTTGGGGAGGAATGGGATGTATTTAGGGAAGCAGTAATGGCTTGTGCAAAAGATGCTTGTGGCATGAGAAAGGTAGGAGGTGGGCAGATTGGAAAGGGTGGTGAGTGGTGAGAAGAAGAAGTAAGATTGTTAGTGAAAGAGAAGAGAGGGGCGTTTGGATGATTTTTGCAGGGAGGTAGTGCAAATTACTGGGAGATGTATAAAAGAATGCAGCATGAGGTCAAGAGAAAGGTGCAATAGGTGAAAAAGAGGGCAAATGAGAGTTAGGGTGAGGGAGTATCATTAGATTTTAGGGAGAATAAAAAGATGTTTTGGAAGGAAGTAGATAAGGTGAGTAAGACAAGAGAACAAATGGTAACGTTGGTGAAGGGGACTAATGGGGAGGTAATAACAAGTAGTGATGAAGTGAGGAGATAGAGTGAGTATTTTGAAGATTTGTTGAATGTGTTTGATGATAAGAGTGGCAGATATAGGGTGTTTTGGTCGGGGTGGTGTGTGAAGTTTGAGGTTCAGGAAGAATGATTTGGTAAACAGAGGAGAGGTAGTGAAAGCTTTGTGAAAGATGAAAGCTGGCAAGGCGGCAGGATTGGATGGTATTGCAGTGGAATTTATTAAAAAAAGGGGGTGACTATGTTGCTGATTTGGTTGGTAAGGATATTCAATGTATGTATAGATCATGATGAAGTGCCTGAGGATTGGCAGAATGCATGCTCAAAGGCAAAGAGGATAAAGGAGAGTGTTCAAATTTCAGAGGCATAAGTTTGTTGAGTATTTCTGGGAAATTCTATCGGAGGGTATTGATTGAGAGGGTTAAGGTATGTACAGAGCATCAGATTGGGGAAGAGCAGTGTGGTTTCAGAAGTGGTAGAGGATGTGTAGATCAGGTGTTTGCTTTGAAGAATGTATGTGAGAAATACTTAGAAAAACAGATGGATTTGTATGTAGCATTTATGGATCTGGAAAAGGCATATAATAGGGTTGCTAGAGATACTTTGTGGAAGGTTTTAAGAGTATATGGTGTGGGAGGTAAGTTGCTAGAAGCAGTGAAAAGTTTTTATCGAGGATGTAAGGCATGTGCATGAGTAGGAAGAGAGGAAAGTGATTGGTTCCCAATGAATGTTGGTTTGCGGCAGGGGTGTGTGATGTCTCCATGGTTGTTTGATTTGTTTATGGACAGGGTGGTTAGGGAGGTGAATGCAAAAGTCTTGGAGAGAGGGGCAAGCATGCAGTCTGTTGTGGATGAGAGGGCTTGGGAAGTGAGTCATTTGTTGTTTGCTGTTGATACAGCACTGTTGGCTGATTCGAGTAAGAAACTGCAGAAGTTGGTGACCGAGTTTGGTAAAGTGTGTGAAAGAGAAAGTTGAGAGTAAATGTGAATAAGAGCAAGGTTGTTAGGTTCAGTAGGGATGAGGGACAAGTTAATTGGGAGGTTAATTTGAATGGAGAAAAACTGGAGGAAGCGAAGTGTTTTAGATATCTAGGAGTGGACTTAGCAGCAGATGGAACCTTGGAAGTGGAAGTGAGTCACGGTTGGGGAGGGGGGTGAAGGTTTTGGGAGCATTGCAGAATGTATGAAAGACGAGAACATTACCTCAGAGAGCAAAAATGGGTATGTTTGAAGAAATAGTGGTTCCAACAATGTTGTATGGTTGCGAGGCATGGGCTATATATATAGATGGGGTTGTGTGGAGGAGGGTGAATGTGTTGGAATGAAATGTTTGAGGACAATATGTGGTGTGAGGTGGTTTGATTGAGTAAGTAATGAAAGGGTAAGAGAGATGTGTTAATAAAAAGAGTGTGGTTAAGGGTGTTAAAATGGTTTGGTCACATGGACCTTGGTCACATGGAGAGAATAAGTGAGGAAAGACTGAGATAGAGGATATATGTGTCAGAGGTAAAGAGAACAAGGAGAAGCAGGAGACCAAATTGAAGGTGGAAGGATGGAGTGAAAAAGATTTTGAGTAATCGGGCCTGAACATACAGGAGGGTGAAAGACATCCAAGGGATAGTGTGAATTGGAACGATGTGGTATACCAGGGTTGTTGTGCTGTCAATGGATTGTGAAGCATCTGGGGTAAACCATGGAAAGGTCTGTGGGGCCTGGATGTGGAAAGGGAGGTGGGGTTTCAGTGCATTACACATGACAGCTAGAAACTAAGTGTGTATGAATGTGGACTTTTTTTATCTTTTCCTAGCGCTACCTTGCTGGAGGGGGGATGCTATTTCGTGTGTGTTGGGGTGGTGACAGAAGTGGATGAAGTCACCCAGTATGAATGTGTACATGTGTATATATGTATATGTCTCTTTATGGAATGAAAAAGATTCTGAGTGATCGGGGCCTGAACATGCAGGAGGGTGAAAGGCATGCAAGGAATAGAGTGAATTGGAACGATGTGGTATACGGGGGCCGACGTGCTGTCAGTGGATTGAACCAGGGCATGTGAAGCATCTGGGGTAAACCATAGAAAGTTTTGTAGGGCCTGGATGTGGAAAGGGAGCTGTGGTTTCGGTGCATTATACATGACAGCTAGAGACTGAATGTGAATGAATGTGGCCTTTGTTGTCTTTTCTTAACGCTACCTCGTGCACATTCCGGGGGAGGAGGTTGTCATTTCATGTGTGGCGGGGTGGCAACGGGAATGAATAAGGGCAGACTATGAATTATGTACATGTGTAGATATGTATAAGTCTGTGTGTGTATATATATGTATATGTCTGTGTATGTATATATATGTATATGTTGAGATGTATAGGTATTTATATGTGCGTGTGTGGATGTGTATGTATATACATGTGTATGTGGGTGGGTTGGGCCATTGTTTCGTCTGTTTCCTTGCGCTACCTCGCTAAAGCGGGAGACAGTGACAAAGTTTAATAAAAAGTAATGTATATGTTGGTATACGTTGAAATTTATATGTCTGTGTGTGGGCGTTTATGTATATACATGTGTATGTGGGTGTGTTGGGCCATTCCTCGTCTGTTTCCTTGTGCTACCTCGTGGGAGATGGCAATTAAGTATAATGAAATAAGAAAAGAATATCATGGACCATGGTGATCATAGAGAAGACTGTAAGGTTCAAGACATGTAAGGATATGGGAGTTAAGGAGGGATTCCAGGACTTTGGAAATGGTAGATGCCAAAGTAACAGGTCGATAGTTTGAGGAGTTAGAAAGTCACCCTTCAAAGGGATGGGATGTGCCAACGAGTCCTTCCAAGAAGAAAGAAGACTTCTGGTTTTTAAGCAGAAACAGAACAGACACATAAAGCACAGGTGCAAATTCAGAGGCACAGTCTTTCAGTACATGGGGGTGGATACCATCAGGAAGCTTCACTTGTGTCCTGACAGAGAAACACTTTTCTGACAGTATGAAAAGAGATTACATGGAGAGGTATAGGATTAATAAGAGGAGCATCAGGGGGTGAAGAAATGAGAGTCATCCAAGATGGAGTTAAAGGAGACCCAGGAACCAAAGAGAGTTGCTTATTGTATAGGAGAGACAGCTATAATGCTGTCAGAATGGAAAAATGAAGTAAAGCTAGAGCGACAGAAGTTGTTAGCAGTGCCTTAGGCCAAAGAGCAGAGAGACCTATCATTGGCGACAAGGAATTTTTCTTCATACTCAATGACTATATTTCTTAGATCCCTAAGTTCCTTTGTCCTCTCATGCCTCCTTTCTTGTAAATTGATATCTTACTTTCTGTAACTCTTCTTCTATTTGACTGTCTGTGTTGCCTTCTTTTGTTTTGGTACATACCAAACCATAGTCCAGCTTGAAAGAAACTTTTGTATAGTATTAGGCTTTGTTAGTGTTCATTGACAGGCTTGTCCTAGCTCTCCCATTTAATTTCTCTGCCTTCTTTAAGATCTTTATTTTATTTTCTTTCTTGGCCTAGGCATATGCGAATGGTCTTACCTTTGAATCCCCCAAAGTAAATCTAGTAACATTAATGGAGCTTCCTACCACAAAATAGTCTCAGTCATGAGAATTGAAATCTTTCACTGTCAAGTCAAAACAGCACTTTTATATGGCAAAATATAGCTATTCTTATTCACTTTCCTAGTGTTAGCCATTAACTTGTTTGAGAACTGGATCTCCTTGCTAAAATCACAGTAAAGATATTGGTAATGTGATGCCTTGTAAGATATGTAGATTTGTGGATGATACTAAGTTGGGAAATGAATCTACAACAGAACTACATGTCTGCAACTTAAGACTGATGAAGAGAATACGATAGACTGGGTTAACAGGTGGCAAATTGATTTTGATATTGCTTAGTGCAAAGTTTTATATACTTATTTATTCATGTATTATACTTGATTGCCGTTTCCCACATCGGCAAGGTAGTACCAGGAAACAGATGAAGAACAACCCATCCACTCGTGTACGTGTATATATATGTAAACACCCATACATGTACATATGCATGCATATATATATTTGCATTTTGCATTGTCGCTGTCTCCCGCGTTAGCGAGGTAGCGCAAGGAAAGAGACGAAAGAATGGCCCAACCCACCCACACACACATGTATATACATACACATCCGCACACGCAAATATACATACCTATACATCTCAATGTATACATATATATACACACACAGACATATACATATAAACACATGTACATAATTCATACTGTCTGCCTTTATTTATTCCCATCGCCACCTCGCCACACATGGAATAACAACCCCCTCCCCCCTCATGTGTGCGAGGTAGTGCTAGGAAAGACAACAAAGACTCCATTCGTTCACACTCAATCTCTAGCTGTCATGTAATAATGCACCGAAACAACAGCTCCCTTTCCACATCCAGGCCCCACAGAACTTTCCATGGTTTACCCCAGACACTTCTAATGCCCTGGTTCAATCCATTGACAGCACGTCGACCCCGGTATACCACATCGTTCCAATTCACTCTATTCCTTGCATGCCTTTCACCCTCCTGCATATTCAGGCCCTGATCACTCAAAATCTTTTTCACTCATTCTTTCCACCTCCAATTTGGTCTCCCACTTCTCCTCGTTCCCTCCACCTCTGACACATATATCCTCTTGGTCAATCTTTCCTCACTCATTCTCTCCATGTGACCAAACCATTTCAAAACACCCTCTTCTGCTATCTCAACCAAACTCTTTTTATTACCACACATCTCTCTTACCCTTACATTACTTACTCGATCAAACCACCTCACACCACATATTGTCCTCAAACATCTCATTTCCAGCACATCCACCCTCCTGCGCACAACTCTATCCATAGCCCACGCCTCGCAACCATACAACATTGTTGGAACCACTTTTCCTTCAAACATACCCATTTTTGCTTTCCGAGATAATGTTCTCGACTTCCAAACATTCTTCAAGGCTCCCAGAATTTTCGCCCCCTCCCCCACCCTATGATTCACTTCCGCTTCCATGGTTCCATCCGCTGACAATCCACTCCCATATATCTAAAACACTTTACTTCCTACAGTTTTTCTCCATTCAAACTTGCCTCCTAATTGACTTGACCCTCAACCCTACTGTACCTAATAACCTTCCTCTTATTCACATTTACTCTCAACTTTCTTCTTTCACACACTTTACCAAACTCAGTCACCAGCTTCTGCAGTTTCTCACATGAATCAGCCACCAGTGCTGTATCATCAGCGAACAACAACTGACTCACTTCCCAAGCTCTCTCATCCACAACAGACTGCATACTTGCCCCTCTTTCCAAAACTCTTGCATTCACCTCCCTAACAATCCCTTCCATAAACAAATTAAACAGCCATGGAGACATCACACACCCCTGCCGCAAACCTACATTCACTGAGACCCAATCACTTTCCTCTCTTCCTACATGTACACATGCCTTACATCCTCGATAAAAACTTTTCACTGCTTCTAACAACTTGCCTCCCATGCCTTATATTCTTAATACCTTCCACAGAGCATCTCTATCAACTTTATCATATGCCTTCTCCAGATCCATAAATGCTACATACAAATCCATTTGCTTTTCTAAGTATTTCTCACGTACATTCTTCAAAGCAAACACCTGATCCACGCAACCTCTACCACTTCTGAAACCACACTGCTCTTCCCCAATCTGATGCTCTATACATGCCTTCACCCTCTCAATCAATACCCTCCCATATAATTTACCAGGAATACTCAACAAACTTATACCTCTGTAATTTGAGCACTCACTCTTCTCCCCTTTGCCTTTGTACTATGCAAGCATTCCTCCAATCCTCAGGCACCTCTCCATGAATCATACATGCATTAGATAACCTTACCAACCAGTCAACAATACAGTCACCCCCTTTTTTAATAAATTCCACTGCAATACCATCCAAGCCTGCTGCCTTGCCAGCTTTCATCTTCCGCAAAGCTTTCACTACCTCTTCTCTGTTTACCAAATCATTTTCCCTAACCCTCTCACTTTGCACACCACCTCGACCAAAACACCGTATATCTGCCACTCTATCATCAAACACATTCAGCATACCTTCAAAATACCCACTCCATCTCCTTCTCACATCACCACTACTTGTTATCACCTCCCCATTAGCCCCCTTCACAGAAGTTCCCATTTGCTCCCTTGTCTTGCGCACTTTATTTACCTCTTTCCAGAACACCTTTTTATTCTCCCTAAAATTTAATGATACTCTCTCACCCCAACTCTCATTTGCCCTCTTTTTTGCCTCTTGCACCTTTCTTTTGACCTCCTGCCTCTTTCTTTTATACATCTCCCACTCACTTGCACCTTTTCCCTGCAAGAATCATCCAAATGCCTCTCTCTTCTCTTTCACTAATAATCTTACTTCTTCATCCCACCACTCACTACCCTTTCTAATCAACCCACCTCCCACGCTTCTCATGCCACAAGCATCTTTTGGACAAGCCATTACTGCTTCCCTAAATACATCCCATTCCTCCCCCACTCCCCTTACCTCCTTTGTTCTCACCTTTTTCCATTCTGTACTCAGTCTCCCCTGGTACTTCCTCAAACAAGTCTCCTTCCCAAGCTCACTTACTCTCACCACTTTCTTCACCTCAACATTCTCTCATCTTTTCTGAAAACCCCTACAAATCTTCACCTTCACCTACACAAGATAATGATCAGACATCCCTCCAGTTGCACCTCTCAGCACATTAACATCCAAACGTCTCTCTTTCACGCGCCTATGAATTAGCACTTAATCCAATAACGCTCTTTGGCCATCTCTCCTACTTACATACGTATACTTATGTATATCTTGCTTTTTAAACCAGGTATTCCCAATCACCAGTCCTTTTTCAGCACATAGATCTATGAGCTCTTCACCATTTCCATTTACAACACTGAACACCCCAAGTATACCAATTATTCCTTCAACTGCCACATTACTCACCTTTGAATTCAAATCACCCATCACTATAACCTGGTCTTGTGCATCAAAACCGCTAACACACTCATTCAGCTGCTCCCAAAACACTTGCCTCTCATGATCTTTCTTCTCATGCCCAGGTGCATATGCACCAATAATCACCCATCTCTCTCCATCAACTTTCAGTTTTACCCATATCAATCTAGAATTTACTTGTTTACACTCTATCACATACTCCCACCACTCCTGTTTCAGGAGTAGTGCTACTCCTTCCCTTGCTCTTGTCCTCTCACTAACCCCTGACTTACTCCCAAGACATTCCCAAACCACTCTTCCCCTTTACCCTTGAGCTTTGTTTCACTAGAGCCAAAACATCCAGGTTCCTTTCCTCAAACATTCTACCTATCTCTCCTTTTTTCTCATCTTGGTTACATCCACAGACATTTAGACACCCCAATCTGAGCCTTCGAGGGGGATGAGCACTCCCCGCATGACTCCTTCTTCTGTTTCCCCTTTTAGAAAGTTGAAATACAAGGAGGGGAGGGTTTCTAGCCCCCCCGCTCCCGTCCCCTTTAGTCGCCTTCTAGGACACGTTAGGAATGCGTGGGAAGTATTCTTTCTCCCCTATTTTTATTTTACTTTGTTGCTATCTCCCATGTTAGCGAGGTAGCGCAAGGAAACAGACGAAAGAATGGCCCAACCCACCCACATACACATGTATATACAGACACGTCACACACACGCACATATACATACCTATACATCTGAACGTATATATATATATATATATATATATATATATATATATATATATATATATATATATATATATATATATATTATTATTATTATTATTTTGCTTTGTCGCTGTCTCCCGCGTTTGTGAGGTAGCGCAAGGAAACAGACGAAAGAAATGGCCAAACCCACCCCCATACACAATGTATACACACACACGTCCACACACGCAAATATACATACCTATACATCTCAATGTACACATATATATACATACACAGACACAATACATATATAGCTGGTGACTGAGTTTGGTAAAGTGTGTGGAGGAAGAAAGTTAAGAGTAAATGTGAATAAGAGCAAGGTTATTAGGTACAGTAGGGTTGAGGGTCAAGTCAATTGGGAGGTGAGTTTGAATGGAGAAAAACTGGAGGAAGTGAAGTGTTTTAGATATCTGGGAGTGGATCTGGCAGCGGATGGAAGCGGAAGTGGATCATATCGTGGGGGAGGGGCTGAAAATTCTGGGGGCCTTGAAGAATGTGTGGAAGTCGAGAACATTATCTCGGAAAGCAAAAATGGGTATGTTTGAAGGAATAGTGGTTCCAACAATGTTGTATGGTTGCGAGGCGTGGGCTATGGATAGAGTTGTGCGCAGGAGGATGGATGTGCTGGAAATGAGATGTTTGAGGACAATGTGTGGTGTGAGGTGGTTTGATCGAGTGAGTAAAGTAAGGGTAAGAGAGATGTGTGGAAATAAAAAGAGCGTGGTTGAGAGAGCAGAAGAGGGTGTTTTGAAGTGGTTTGGGCACATGGAGAGGATGAGTGAGGAAAGATTGACCAAGAGGATATATGTGTCGGAGGTGGAGGGAACAAGGAGAAGAGGGAGACCAAATTGGAGGTGGAAAGATGGAGTGAAAAAGATTTTGTGTGATCGGGGCCTGAACATGCAGGAGGGTGAAAGGAGGGCAAGGAATAGAGTGAATTGGAGCGATGTGGTATACCGGGGTTGACGTGCTGTCAGTGGATTGAATCAAGGCATGTGAAGCGTCTGGGGTAAGCCATGGAAAGCTGTGTAGGTATGTATATTTGCGTGTGTGGACGTATGTATATACATGTGTATGGAGGGGGGGTTGGGCCATTTCTTTCGTCTGTTTCCTTGCGCTACCTCGCAAACGCGGGAGACAGCGACAAAGTATAAAAAAAAAAAAAAAAAAAAATATATATATATATATATATATATATATATATATATATATTTTTTTTTATATATATATATATATATATAAGTATACGTATGTAAGTAGGAGAGATGGCCAGAGAGCGTTATTGGATTACGTGTTAATTGACAGGCGTGCGAAAGAGAGACTTTTGGATGTTAATGTGCTGAGAGGTGCAACTGGAGGGATCTCTGATCATTATCTTGTGGAGGCTAAGGTGAAGATTTGTATGGGTTTTCAGAAAAAAAGAATGAATGTTGGGGTGAAGAGGGTGGTGAGAGTAAGTGAGCTTGGGAAGGAGACTTGTGTGAGGAAGTACCAGGAGAGACTGAGTACAGAATGGAAAAAGGTGAGAACAATGGAAGTAAGGGGAGTGGGGGAGGAATGGGATGTATTTAGGGAATCAGTGATGGATTGCACAAAAGATGCTTGTGGCATGAGAAGAGTGGGAGGTGGGTTGATTAGAAAGGGTAGTGAGTGGTGGGATGAAGAAGTAAGATTATTAGTGAAAGAGAAGAGAGAGGCATTTGGATGATTTTTGCAGGGAAAAAATGCAATTGAGTGGGAGATGTATAAAAGAAAGAGACAGGAGGTCAAGAGAAAGGTGCAAGATGTGAAAAATAGGGCAAATGAGAGTTGGGGTGAGAGAGTATCATTAAATTTTAGGGAGAATAAAAAGATGTTCTGGAAGGAGTAAAATAAAGTGCGTAAGACAAGGGAGCAAATGGGAACTTCAGTGAAGGTCGGAAATGGGGAGGTGATAACAAGTAGTGGTGATGTGAGAAGGAGATGGAGTGAGTATTTTGAAGGTTTGTTGAATGTGTTTGATGATAGAGTGGCAGTTATAGGGTGTTTTGGTCGAGGTGGTGTGCAAAGTGAGAGGGTTAGGGAAAATGATTTGGTAAACAGAGAGGAGGTAGTAAAAGCTTTGCGGAAGATGAAAGCCAGCAAGGCAGCAGGTTTGGATGGTATTGCAGTGGAATTTATTAAAAAAGGGGGTGACTGTATTATTGACTGGTTGGTAAGGTTATTTAATGTATGTATGACTCATAGTGAGGTGCCTGAGGATTGGCGGAATGCGTGCATAGTGCCATTGTACAAAGGCAAAGGGGATAAGAGTGAGTGCTCAAATTACAGAGGTATAAGTTTGTTGAGTATTCCTGGTAAATTATATGGGAGGGTATTGATTGAGAGGGTGAAGGCATGTACAGAGCATCAGATTGGGGAAGAGCAGTGTGGTTTCAGAAGTGGTAGAGGATGTGTGGATCAGGTGTTTGCTCTGAAGAATGTATGTGAGAAATACTTAGAAAAGCAAATGGATTTTTATATAGCATTTATGGGTCTGGAGAAGGCATATGATAGAGTTGATAGAGATGATCTGTGGAAGGTATTAAGAATATATGGTGTGGGAGGCACGTTGTTTGAAGCAGTGAAAAGTTTTTATCGAAGATGTAAGGCATGTGTACGTGTAGGAAGAGAGGAAAGTGATTGGTTCTCAGTGAATGTAGGTTTGCGGCAGGGGTGTGTGATGTCTCCATGGTTGTTTAATTTGTTTATGGATGGGGTTGTTAGGGAGGTAAATGCAAGAGTCTTGGAAAGAGGGGCAAGTATGAAGTCTGTTGTGGATGAGAGAACTTGGGAAGTGAGTCAGTTGTTGTTCGCTGATGATACAGCGCTGGTGGCTGATTCATATGAGAAACTGCAGAAGCTGGTGACTGAGTTTGGTAAAGTGTGTGAAAGAAGAAAGTTAAGAGTAAATGTGAATAAGAGCAAGGTTATTAGGTACAGTAGGGTTGAGGGTCAAGTCAATTGGGAGGTAAGTTTAATGGAGTAAAACTGGAGGAAGTAAAGTGTTTTAGATATCTGGGAGTGGATCTGGCAGCGGATGGAACCATGGAAGCTGAAGTGGATCATAGGGTGGGGGAGGGGGCGAAAATTCTGTGAGCCTTGAAGGAGTGTGGAAGTCGAGAACATTATCTCGGAAAGCAAAAACAGGTATGTTTGAAGGAATAGTGGTTCCAACAATGTTGTATGGTTGCGAGGCGTGAGCTATGGATAGAGTTGTGCGCAGGAGGATGGATGTGCTGGAAATGAGATGTTTGAGGACAATGTGCGGTGTGAGGTGGTTTGATCGAGTAAGTAACGTAAGGGTAAGAGAGATGTGTGGAAATAAAAAGAGCGTGGTTGAGTGAGCAGAAGAGGGTGTTTTAAAATGGTTTGCGCACATGGAGAGAATGAGTGAGGAAAGATTGACCAAGAGGATATATGGGTCGGAGGTGTAGGGAATGAGAAGTGGGAGACAAATTGGGGGTGGAAAGATGGAGTGAAAAAGATTTTGTGTGATCGGGGCCTGAACATGCAGGAGGGTGAAAGGAGGGCAAGGAATAGAGTAAATTGGATTGATGTGGTATACCGGGTTTGACGTACTGTCAGTGGATTGAATCAGGGCATGTGAAGCGTATGGGGTAAACCATGGAAAGCTGTGTAGGTATGTATATTTGCGTGTATGGACGTATGTATATACATGTGTATGGGAGTGGGTTGGGCCATTTCTTTCGTCTGTTTCCTTGCGCTACCTCGTAAACCCGGGAGACAGCGACAAAGCAAAAAAAAAATATATATATATATATATATATATATATATATATATATATATATATATATATATATATATATATATATATCCATTTGCTTTGTTATCCCTGGGGATAGGGGATGAAGAATACTTCCCACGTATTCCCTGCGTGTCGTAGAAGGCGACTAAAAGGGGAGGGAGCAGGAGGCTGGAAATCCTCCCCTCTCGTTTTTTTTTTTTTTTTTTTTTTTTTTTTTTTTCTAATTTTCCAAAAGAAGGAACAGAGGGGGGCCAGGTGAGGATGTTCCACAAAGGCCCAGTCCTCTGTTCTTAACGCTACCTCGCTAATGCGGGAAATGGCGGAGAGTTTAAAAGAAAAAGAAAAAGATTTGCTTCTCTAAGTATTTCTCACATACATTCTTCAAAGCAAACACCTGATCCACACATCCTCTACCACTTCTGAAACCACACTGCTCTTCCCCAATCTGATGCTCTGTACAAGCCTTCACCCTCTCAATCAATACCCTCCCATATAATTTACCAGGAATACTCAACAAACTTATACCTCTGTAATTTGAGCACTCACTCTTATCCCCTTTGCCTTTGTACAATGGCACTATGCACGCATTCCGCCAATCCTCAGGCACCTCACCACGAGTCATACATACATTAAATAACCTTACCAACCAGTCAACAATACAGTCAGCCCCTTTTTTAATAAATTCCACTGCAATACCATCCAAACCTGCTGCCTTGCCGGCTTTCATCTTCCGCAAAGCTTTCACTACCTCTTCTCTGTTTACCAAATCATTTTCCCTAACCCTCTCACTTTGCACACCACCTCGACCAAAACACCCTATATCTGCCACTCTATCATCAAACACATTCAACAAACCTTCAAAATACTCACTCCATCTCCTTCTCACATCACCACTACTTGTTATCACCTCCCCATTTGTGCCCTTCACTGAAGTTCCCATTTGCTCCCTTGTCTTACGCACTTTATTTACCTCCTTCCAGAACATCTTTTTATTCTCTCTAAAATTTAATGATACTCTTTCACCCCAACTCTCATTTGCCCTTTTTTTCACTTCTTGCACCTTTCTCTTGACCTCCTGTCTCTTTCTTTTATACATCTTCCACTCAATTGCATTTTTTCCCTGCAAAAATCGTCCAAATGCCTCTCTCTTCTCTTTCACTAATACTCTTACTTCTTCATCCCACCACTCACTACCCTTTCTAATCAACCCACCTCCCACTCTTCTCATTCCACAAGCATCTTTTGCGCAATCCATCACTGATTCCCTAAATACATCCCATTCCTCCCCCACTCCCCTTACTTCCATTGTTCTCACCTTTTTCCATTCTGTACTCAGTCTCTCCTGGTACTTCCTCACACAGGTCTCCTTCCCAAGCTCACTTACTCTCACCACCCTCTTCACCCCAACATTCACTCTTCTTTTCTGAAGTATGTAGCATTTATGGATCTGGAGAAGGCATATGATAGAGTTGATAGCGATGCTCTGTGGAAGGTATTAAGAATATATGGTGTGGGAGGAAAGTTGTTAGAAGCAGTGAAAAGTTTTTATCGAGGATGTAAGGCATGTGTACGTGTAGGGGGAGAGGAAAGTTATTGGTTCTCAGTGAATGTGGGTTTGCGGCAGGGGTATGTGATGTCTCCATGGTTGTTTAATTTGTTTATGGATGGGGTTGTTAGGGAGGTAAATGCAAGAGTTTTGGAAAGAGGGGCAAGTATGAAGTCTGTTGGGGATGAGAGAGCTTGGGAAGTGAGTCAGTTGTTGTTCGCTGATGATACAGCGCTGGTGGCTGATTCATGTGAGAAACTGCAGAAGCTGGTGACTGAGTTTGGTAAAGTGTGTGGAAGAAGAAAGTTAAGAGTAAATGTGAATAAGAGCAAGGTTATTAGGTACAGTAGGGTTGAGGGTCAAGTCAATTGGGAGGTGAGTTTGAATGGAGAAAAACTGGAGGAAGTGAAGTGTTTTAGATATCTGGGAGTGGATCTGGCAGCGGATGCAACCATGGAAGCGGAAGTGGATCATAGGGTGGGGGAGGGGGCGAAAATTCTGGGGGCCTTGAAGAATGTGTGGAAGTAGAGAACATTATCTCGGAAAGCAAAAATGGGTATGTTTGAAGGAATAGTGGTTCCAACAATGTTGTATGGTTGCGAGGCGTGGGCTATGGATAGAGTTGTGCGCAGGAGGATGGATGTGATGGAAATGAGATGTTTGAGGACAATGTGTGGTGTGAGGTGGTTTGATCGAGTAAGTAACGTAAGGGTAAGAGAGATGTGTGGAAATAAAAAGAGCGTGGTTGAGAGAGCAGAAGAGGGTGTTTTGAAATGGTTTGGGCACATGGAGAGAATGAGTGAGGAAAGATTGACCAAGAATATAATATAATATATATACACACACACATACATATACACATTTACACATGTATATGATTCATACTGTCTGCCTTTATTCATTCCCATCGCCACCCCACCACACATGAAATAACAACCCCCTACCCCCGCATGTGCGCGAGGTAGCACTAGGAAAAGACACAGCGGCCACATTCTATCACTCAGTTTCTATCTGTCATGTAATAATGCACCGAAACCACTGCTCCCTTTCCACATCCAGGCCACACAGAACTTTCCTTGGTTTACCCCAAACGCTTCACATGCCCTGGTTCAATCCATTGACAGCACGTCGACCATGGTATACCACATCATTCCAATTTACTCTATTCCTTGCACGCCTTTCACCCTCCTGCATGTCCAGGCCCCAATCATTCGAAATCTTTTTTACTCCATCTTTCCACCTCCAATTTTTTCTCCCACTTCTCCTCGTCTACACAGATGCCTTCTTGGTCAAGCTTTCCTCACTCATTCTTTTCATGTGACTGAACCATTTCAAAACACCCTCTTCTGCTCTCTCAACCACACTCTATTTATTACCACACATCTCTCTTATCCTATTGTTACTTACTCGATCAAACCACCTCACACCACATATTGTCCTCAAACATCTCATTTCCAGCATATCCACCTTCCTCTGCACAACTCTATCTATAGCCCACACCTCGCAACCATATAACATTGTTGGAACCACTATTCCTTCAAACATACCCATTTTTGCTTTCCGAGATAATGTTGTCGACTTCCACACATTCTTCAGAGCTCCCAGAACTTTCGCCCCCTGCCCCACCCGATGATCCACTTCTGCTTCCATGGTTCCATCTCCTGCCAAATCCACTACCAAATGTCGAAAACACTTTACTTCCTCCAGTTTTTCTCCATTCAAACTTACCTCCCAGTTGACTTATCTCTCAATCCTACTGTACCTGATAACCTTTCTCTTATTCACATTTACTCTCAGCTTTCTTCTTTCATACACTTTATCAAACTCATCCACCAGCTTCTGCAGTTTCTCGTGCGAATCAGCCACCAGCGCTGTATCATCAGCGAACAACAACTGACTCACTTCCCAAGCTCTCTCATCCACAACAGACTGCATACTTGCCCCTTTTTCCAAAACTGTTGCATTCACCTCTCTAACAACCCCATCCATAAACAAATTAAACAACCATGGAGACATCATACACCCCTGCCGTAAATCAACATTCACTGAGAACCAATCACTTTCCTCTCTTCCTACAAGTACACATGCCTTATATCCTTGATAAAAACTTTTCACTGCTTCTAACACTTGCCTCCCAGACCATATACTCTTAATACCTTCCACAGAGCATCTCTATCACTGCTCCTCCCAATCTGATGCTCTGTACATGCTTTTACCCTCATATATAATTTTCCAAGAATACTCAACAAACTTATACCTCTGTAATTTGAGCACTCACTTTTATCCCGTTTGCCTTTGTACAATGGCACTATGCAAGCATTCCCCCAATCCTCAGGCACCTCACCATGATTCATACATACATTAAATAACCTTACCAACCAGTCAACAATACAGTCACCCCCTTTTTTGATAAATTCCAATGCAATTCCATCCAAACCCGCTGCTTTGCCGGCTTTCATCTTTCGCAAAGCTTTTACTACCTCTTCTCTGTTTACCAAATCATTCTCCCTAACCCTCTCGCTTCGCACACACCTTGACCAAAACACCCTATATCTGCCACTCTATCATCAAACACATGTATTCAACAAACCTTCAAGATACTCATTCCATCTCCTCACATCACCACTACCTGTTATCACCTCCCCATTAGGCCCCTTCACTGAAGTTCCCATTTGTTCCCTTGTCTTACACACTTTATTTACCTCCTTCCAAAACATCCTTTTATTCTCCCTAAAATTTTATGATACTCTCTCACCCCAACTCTCATTTGCCTTCTTTTTCACCTCTGCACCTTACTCTTGACCTCCTGCCTCTTTCTTTTATACATTTCCCAGTCATTTGCATTATTTCCCTGCAAAAATTGTCCAAATGCCTCCTCTTTCTTCTCTTTCACTAATAATCTTACTTCTTCATTCCACCACTCACTACCCTTTTTAATCTGCCCACCTCCCACACTTCTCGTGCAACAAGCATCTTTTGCGCAAGCCATCACTGATTCCCTAAATACATATCATTCCTCCCCCACTCCCCTTATGTCCTTTGCTCTCACCTTTTTTCCATTCTGTACTCAGTCTCTCCTGGTACTTCCTCACACAAGTCTCCTTCCCAAGCTCACTTACTCTCACCACTCTCTTCACCCCAACATTCTCTCTTCTTTTCTGAAAACCTCTACAAATCTTCACCTTTTCCTCCACAAGATAATGATCAGACATCCCTTCAGTTGCACCTCTCAGCACATTAACATCTAAAAGTCTCTTTCACGCACCTGTCAATCAACACGTAATCCAATAACGCTCTCTGGCCATCTCTCCTACTTACATACGTATGCTTATGTATATCTCTTTTTAGACCAGGTATTTCCAATCACCAGTCCTTTTTCAGCACATAAATATACGAGCTCTTCACCATTTCTGTTTACAACACTGATCACCCCATGTACACCAATTATTCCCTCAACTGCCACATTACTCACCTTTGCATTCAAATCACCCATCACTATAACCCGGTCTCGTGCATCAAAACTACTAACACACTCACTCAGTTGCTCGAAAAACTCTTGCCTCTCATGATCTTTATTCTTATAACCACGTGCATATGCACCAATAATCACCCATCTTTCTCCATCCACTTTCAGTTTTACTCATATAGATCTAGAGTTTACTTTCTTACTCTCTATCACATACTTTTACCACTCCTGATTCAAGAGTAGTGCTACTCCTTCCCTTGCTCTTGTCCTCTCACTAACCCCTGACTTTACTCCCAAGACATTCCCAAACCACTCTTTCCCTTTACCCTTGAGCTTCGTTTCACTTAGAGCCAAAATATCCAGGTTCCTTTCCTCAAAGATACTACCTATCTCTCCTTTTTTCTCATCTTGGTTACATCCACACACATTTAGACTCCCCAATCTGAGTCTTTCAGGAGGATGAGCACTCTCCGCATGACTCCTTCTTCTTTTTCCCCTTTTAAAAAGTTAAAATACAAGGAGAGGAGGGTTTCCGGCCCCCCGCTCCCGTCCCCTTTAGTTGCCTTCTACGATACGTGAGGAATGCGTGGGAAGTATTCTTTCTCCCCTATCCCCAACATACACATACACATATATGCTGGAAAGGATCACAATTTTGTGCGTGATCAAGTATATTCCTATGAGTCCATGGGGAAAATGAAACACGATAAGTTCCCAAGTGCACTTTCGTGTAATAATCACATCATCAGGGGAGATACAAGAAAGAAATATAACAGGCAGTTGATATACAATGAAGAGATGTAACTAGGACGCCATTTGGTAAACAAGCAATTTTAATGCACTCGTCTGTCTTGGCCAATCACTTGTTTACCAAATGGCGTCCTAGCTACGTCTTTTCGTTGTATATCAACTAACTGTTATACTTCTTTCTTGTATCTCCCCTGATGATGTGATTATTACACAAAAGTGCACTTGGGAACTTATCGTGTTTCATTTTCCCTGTGGACTCATAGGAGTACACAGACATATACATATATACATACACATGTACATACTCATACTTATTTACCTTCATCCATTCCTGATGCCACCCTGCCCCATCAGAAACAGCATCACTACACCTCCACTTCAGTGAGATAGCATCAGGAAAACAGACAAAAAAGGTCACATTCATTCACACTCAATCTCTCGCTGTTATGTGTAATGCACCGAGACCACAGTATGTATATTGCCATTGTACAAAGGTTAAGGGGATAAAGGTGAGTGTTCAAGCTGCAGAAGTATAAGTTTGTTGAGTATTCTTGGAAAATTGTATGGGAGAGTATTGATTGAGATGGTGAAAGCATGTACAGAGCATCAGGTTGGGGAGGAGCAGTGTGGTTTCAGAAGAGGTAGAGGATGTGTGGATCAGGTGTTTGCTTTGAACAGTGTGTGTGAGAAATACTTAGAAAAACAGATGGATTTATATGTAGCATTTATTGATGTGGAGATGGCATATGATAGGATTGATAGAGATGCTGTTTCTCTTTATCACCACACACCTTACCTAACTGTCATCTGAGGCTTTTCAGGAATTGAACTCAGCTATATACCTGTTATAGTTTTCTTCAAAGTGCTTCTTTAGCAGCTCCAGAGCGAGAGAGATCAGTGGGTTAATTGTATTTTGTTGGATTGCCTGAAGGTAGGATTGCCTGAAGGCATTGGACAATGTTCTCTAATGAAATTTGTTTTCTAGATAGGCATTTGAGCTAGCCTTTTTTATAGGATCAAGAATTGATTAAGCAAGAGGGAACAAAGAACCTTTCAGAGGTGCCTTTTAACTGGCACACAACAAACATACCCCAAGTGATGCATTTGACTATTTATAATTGAAACTTACATTATACAAGTACCAGTACCTTGGTAAGATGTAATGAAGGCTGCTTTTTGTTATGGGTCAGTACCTTAACACTTGTAGAGCCAGTCGTGTGTAGTAATGAATTTGAACACAGGTGGAGTATCCCTTATCCAAAATGCCTAGGGCCAGAAGTGTTTCAGACTTTGGATATGTGTAAAACAGGATGGTATGGAAACAAACAGGTTAGACCTTAGACATACCTCAATGTTTTGACCATTCAGTGGTCTGCCTCAAAAGATACTGATTCCAGCGTTCGGCAGGACTGTGTTGCCCAGCAAGTTGGACTCGGTTGGACACTTTGGTGTCTCACTCTTAGATTGAATCGCTTGTCCCTTTCACACTGATCTCCGCTGCGTGATGTGATCAGTAGATGAACCCATATCTTGTGTTAACGTTGTTCTTAATCCCCTGCTCTTTGTAAGCCCTCACACTGTCACTAAATGGCCGATGCTTAGGCAACTACAGGCTAGTGGCAAACCCTTTAGTGATAATATGAGAGCTTACCTAGAAGAAGGGAGTAAGAACAACATTAACACAAGGTCTGGGTTCATCTGCTGGTCATGTCAAGCAGCGGAGATCACCGTGAACGGTTGAAGGCAGCAGGTTAAACGATCCAATCAGAGAGTGACATGCCAAGGGGTTCGACTGGGTGACCATCACTTGCTGGGGAACACAGTCACTCTAGATGCTGGAATCAGTATCTCCTGAGGAAGACCGTTGAACAGTTGAAACATTGAGAAATGTCTCAGCTCTAACCCTCTGGCTTCCATACCATCCTTTTTCCACATTTGTAATATTGGATAATAGATAATGAGATATCATGAGGATAGGACCCAAATCTAAACACAAAATCCATTTATGTTTCATATACAACTTATACACATAGCCTGAAGGTAATGTACACCACATTTCTAATAGTTTTGTGCATGAAACAAAGTTTGTGTAACACTGAACCATCAGAAAGCTGTATCACCATGTCAGCCACCCATGTGAACAGTCTGTGGTTGTTTGGCATCACCATCATTCCTGACTCTGAAGTCATATGCTACTGATAAGCCGTCATTTTCTTGCACTTCTTCACACAAAGCACAGATTAAGCAATGTAATGCATGTAGGCCTGATGGTGATGTAGTGATGATGGTTTGTAACAAACCCATGCCGTCAGAGCCCAACATGGGTAAGTGTGGTCAGGTGTGGAATTTTCCACTTGTAATGTCATTTTGATGCTCAAAAAGTTTTGGATTTTAGAGCATTTTGGATTTTTGGATTAGGGATGCTCAGCCTGCATTACCTTTTTCTGTTGAACAGATTTGTGAAATGTTTCACATCTTGGAGGCAAAATCCCAGGTAAAAGGGGTTGGATAGCTTACCTGCTTTGCACACACCATGTCAACTAAGTTTCAGCAACCCTGTCTTGGTCATTGGCTCAATTCTGTTTCTCATGAACTGTTAGAACTAAGCTTTGTCTTGTCTGTTAATAATGATAATGATTAATACTTTATTTTAACAATGTGTAATACATTATACAAATTGAAACTTTTTGTGGATCCAGAGCCATGTTATAATACACTTTCAGTCTCATACACAAAGTAAAAGAAAGTGATAATGTATAAGTGCAGTAGCTAAAAGTATACATATACATTAAAAACAACAGATTTGGTCCAGCATCATTATCATACACACGCACACACACACCAACATCAATACTGTCACAAACAGTGAACATTTATCTTTTTGAGTTTACATCATTTCAGGGTTTAATACCTACTGGTACAAATGAATTCTTATGTCTGCTTGTTTTTTGCACTGGTAAACACAATTTTATGCCAGATCTTAAAAGTGCATAGTTATTCCAAGGATGGTGATAATCACTCATAATTTAAAAGTTAAATTTACAACATATTTTGAATATAATACATCAAGGGCAGTTACATTAGCCCCCTATTTACATGGTATTTTTACAATTTTCCTAAGTTTATTCATATTTTCTACATTCAGACATCCATAGTATGATGCTACACAAAAATAAAGTGTTGAATCTTTTTTTTTTTTTTTTTTTTTTTTTTTTTTTTTTTTTTTTTGCCGCTGTCTCCAGCGTTTGCGAGGTAGCGCAAGGAAACAGACGAAAGAAATGGCCCAACCCACCCCCATACACATGTATATACATACGTCCACACACGCAAATATACATGCCTACACAGCTTTCCCTGGTTTACCCCAGACGCTTCACATGCCTTGATTCAATCCACTGACAGCATGTCAACCCCGGTATACCACATCGCTCCAATTCACTCTATTCCTTGCCCTCCTTTCACCCTCCTGCATGTTCAGGCCCCGATCACACAATATCTTTTTCACTCCATCTTTCCACCTCCAATTTGGTCTCCCTCTTCTCCTCGTTCCCTCCACCTCCGACACATATATCCTCTTGGTCAATCTTTCCTCACTCATTCTCTCCATGTGCCCAAACCATTTCAAAACACCCTCTTCTGCTCTCTCAACCACGCTCTTTTTATTTCCACACATCTCTCTTACCCTTACGTTACTTACTCGATCAAACCACCTCACACCACACATTGTCCTCAAACATCTTATTTCCAGCACATCCATCCTCCTGCGCACAACTCTATCCATAGCCCACGCCTCGCAACCATACAACATTGTTGGAACCACTATTCCTTCAAACATACCCATTTTTGCTTTCCGAGATAATGTTCTCGACTTCCTCACATTCTTCAAGGCTCCCAGAATTTTCGCCCCCTCCCCCACCCTATAATCCACTTCCGCTTCCATGGTTCCATCCACTGCCAGATCCACTCCCAGATATCTAAAACACTTCACTTCCTCCAGTTTTTCTCCATTCAAACTCACCTCCCAATTGCCTTGACCCTCAACCCTACTGTACCTAATAACCTTGCTCTTATTCACATTTACTCTTAACTTTCTTCTTTCACACACTTTACCAAACTCAGTCACCAGCTTCTGCAGTTTCTCACATGAATCAGCCACCAGCGCTGTATCATCAGCGAACAACTACTGACTCACTTCCCAAGCTCTCTCATCCCCAACAGACTTCATACTTGCCCCTCTTTCCAAAACTCTTTCATTCACCTCCCTAACAACCCCATCCATAAACAAATTAAACAACCATGGAGACATCACACACCCCTGCCACAAACCTACATTCACTGAGAACCAATCACTTTCCTCTCTTCCTACACGTACACATGCCTTACATCCTCGATAAAAACTTTTCACTGCTTCTAACAATTTGCCTCCCACACCATATATTCTTAATACCTTCCACAGAGCATCTCTATCAACTCTATCATATGCCTTCTCCAGGTCCATAAATGCTACATACATATCCATTTGCTTTTCTAAGTATTTCTCACATACATTCTTCAGAGCAAACACTTGATCCACACATCCTCTACCACTTCTGAAACCACACTGCTCTTCCCCAATCTGATGCTCTGTACATGCCTTCACCCTCTCAATCAATACCCTCCCATATGATATACATACATATATCCACATGTACATAATTCATACTGTCTGCCTTTATTTATTCCCATCGCCACCTTGCCACAGATGGAATAACATCCCCCTCCCCCCTCATGTGTGCGAGGTAGCACTAGGAAAAGACAACAAAGGCCCCATTCGTTCACACTCAGTCTCTAGCTGTCATGTAATAATGCCTGAAACCACAGCTCCCTTTCCACATCCAGGCCCCACAGAACTTTCCATGGTTTACCCCAGACGCTTCACATGCCCTGATTCAATCCATTGACAGCACGTCGACCCCGGTATACCACATCGATCCAATTCACTCTATTCCTTGCCTGCCTTTCACCCTCCTGCATGTTCAGGCCCCGATCACTCAAAATCTTTTTCACTCCATCTTTCCACCTCCAATTTGGTCTCCCACTTCTCCTCGTTCCCTCCACCTCCGACACATATATCCTCTTGGTCAATCTTTCCTCACTCATTCTCTCCATGTGCCCAAACCATTTCAAAACACCCTCTTCTGCTCTCTCAACCACGCTCTTTTTATTTCCACACATCTCTCTTACCCTTACATTACTTACTCAATCAAACCACCTCACACCACATATTGTCCTCAAACATCTCATTTCCAGCACATCCATCCTCCTGCGCACAACTCTATCCATAGCCCACGCCTCGCAACCATACAACATTGTTCGAACCACTATTCCTTCAAACATACCCATTTTTGCTTTCCAAGATAATGTTCTCGACTTCCAAACGTTCTTCAAGGCTCCCAGAATTTTCGCCCCCTCCCCCACCCTATGATTCACTTCCGCTTCCATGGTTGCATCCGCTGCCAGATCCACTCCCAGATATCTAAAACACTTTACTTCCTCCAGTTTTTCCTCCATTCAAACTTACCTCCCAATTGACTTGACCCTCAACCCTACTGTACCTAATAACCTTGCTCTTATTCACATTTACTCTTAACTTTCTTCTTTCACACACTTTACCAAACTCAGTCACCAGCAATCATTTGTATCTAAAGTAAATGATAAAGGTGATAAGACCCAGCCCTATGGAGCACCAGTGTTCGTGAATATGGTATGAGATTTAACATATCTAGATTTTACAAATTGTGGTCAGTTTGTTAGGTAACTATATATCCAGGAAATGAGGTTGTTATTTACCTTAAAAATGTATTTTTTTCAACATAATGTTTGGTTGTATAGTATTGAATGTACATATGAAAATCAATAAATAAAACTCTTGCATCAATGTTAGGCATGTCAAGGTGTATCATTTGATGTAATAAGATTATGGTTGCATCTTCAACACCTTCCCTTTACAGTATACAAACTGCACAGTATGTCTGACAGAATCTACAAATTTATATAGACAGTTTTTAACAGTGACTTCAAAGCATTTCATCACATCTGTTGTGAGAGCCACAGGTCTTAAATCAGTCTTAACAGTAGTTAATAGAATCTTAGGTATAGGTATAATTTCTGATGCTTTCCATAAAGTAGGATCTTTATATGGTTAAAAGAATCTTGAAATAGAACATTTATAGGCATGTACAATTGTACACAACGAGATTTTAATATTTTGGCACATAAATTATCAGGACCACTTGCCTTACCAATTTTCACCTTTTTTTTTTTTTAAAGATAACAATACCTCTCGAGAAGTTACAAGTGACAGCTCATTTACTCTATAATAGACAGGGCATCAGAACATTCCTTTGAAAAATCCTTATCATCAAACCTGGCATAAAAAGAAAGTAAGCTCTTTCACATACTCAGCTATATCCTATGTTTCAGGTATAGGACTTTTTGTTTGATAGCCACACAACTGTTTTAGCACAATTCAAGCAATTTTTAGAATTGTTAGTGTGAAATGAATTCTCACCTTATTTTTATATAGTAATTTAGCATGTTTGATCTTAATGTTGAGTTATGTTCCAGAGCACCTGAAGAGGCTCAAAATATGGCTGCAGGAATGGAAGGGGAAGCGCGAAGTTTATGCAGACAAGAAGCATAAAAAGAAAGTATCCAAAAGAGGTAAGAGATCACATTTAGAATGTACTGATAAAATGTTTGAAAATATATTATTATTATTATATATTATACTTTGTCGCTGTCTCCCGCATTTGCGAGGTAGCGCAAGGAAACAGATGAAAGAATGGCCCAACCCTCCCACATACACATGCATATACATACATGTCCACACACGCTCATATACATATCTAGACATTTCATTGTATACGTATATATACATACACAGACCTATACATATTTACAGATGTACATAATGCATACTTGCTGCCTTCATTCATTCCCGTCGCCACCCTGCCACATATGAAATGACCACCCCTCCCCCCACATGCACACGAGGTAATGCTAGGAAAAGACAGTAAGTGTCACATTCGTTCACACTCAGTCTCTAGCTGTCATGTATCATGCACCTAAACCACAGCTCCCTTTCCACATCCACACCCCACAAAAGTTTCCATGGTTTACCCCAGATGCTTCACATGCCCTGGTTCAATCCATTGACAGCACATCGACCCCGGTATACCACATCGTTCCAGTTCACTCTATTCCTTGCACGCCTTTCACCCTCCTGCATGTTCAGGCCCCGATTGCTCAAAATCTTTTTCACTCCATCCTTCCACCTCCAATTTGGTCTCCCACTTTTCTTCGTTCCCTCCACCTCTGACACATAAATCCTCTTTGTCAATCTTTCCTCACTCATTCTCTCCATGTGACCAAACCATTTCAATATGCCCTCTTCTGCTCTCTCAACCACACTCTTTTTATTACCACACATCTCTCTTACCCTTTCATTACTTACTCGACCAAACCACCTCACACCACATATTGTCCTCAAACATCTCATTTTCAACACATCCACCCTCCGCCGCACAACTCTATATAATCCATGCCTCGCAACCATATAACATTGTTGGAACCACTATTCCTTCAAACATACCCATTTTTGCTTTCTGAGATAACATTCTCGCCTTTCACACATTTTTCAACGCTCCCAGAACTTTCACCCCCTCCCCCACCCTGTGACTCACCTCCACTTCCATGTTTCCATCTGCTGCCAAATCCACTCCCAGATATTTAAAACACTTCACTTCCTCCAGTTTTTCTCCATTCAAACTTACCTCCCAATTGACTTATCCCTCAACCCCACTGTACCTAATAACCTTGCTCTTATTCACATTTACTTTCAGCTTTTTTCTTTCACACACTACCAAACTCAGTCACCAGCTTCTGCAGTTTCTCACTTGAATCAGCCACTAGCACTGTATCATCAGCGAACAACTGACTCACTTCCCAAGCCCTCTCATCCACAACAGACTGCATGCTTGCTCCTTTCTCCAAAACTCTTGCATTCACCTCCCTAACAACCCCATCCATAAACAAATTAAACAACCATGGAGACATCACGAACCCCTGCCACTAACTGACATTCACTGTGAACCAATCACTTTCCTCTCTTCCTACTCATATACATGCCTTACATCCTCGATATAAACTTTTCACTGCTTCTAGCAACTTGCCTCCCACACCATATGTTCTTAACTCTTTCCACAGAGCATCTCTATCAACTTTATCATATGCCTTCTCCAGATCCATAAATGCTTCATACAAATCCATTTGCTTTTCCAAGTATTTCTCACATACATTCTTCAAAGCAAACACCTGATCCACACATCCTCTACCACTTCTGAAACCACACTGCTCTTCCCCAATCTGATGCTCTGTGCATGCTTTAACCCTCTCAAGCAATACCCTCCCATATAGTTTCCTAGGATACTCAACAAACTTATACCTCTGTAATTTGAGCACTCACCTTTATCCCTTTTGCCTTTGTACAATGGCTTTATGCATGCATTCCGCCAATCCTCATGCACCTCACCATGAGTTATACATACATTAAATATCCTTACCAACCAGTCAACAATGCAGTCACTCCCTTTTTTAATAAATTTCACTGCAATACCATCCACACCAGCCGCCTTGCCGGCTTTCATCTTCCGCGATAGATAATAGATAATGCATTTTGATCTTTTTTATTTTTACTTTTTCTCTTCAGCATGTGTATGCTTTTTTCTCTAGGAAGCCCTCCTCTATTTAATTGCCATTCCTGCCTAAACAAGGTGGTACTAGAAACAAACTGTTACCTGTAACTCCATACCCAATAGGAATTTTGATAAAGATCCTCCTGTATTCATTTTTTGAATGATGTATGAATCAGCTAGGTTTTTATTGGAGATTGTAATTTCTGTTTAATCCAGACCCCCAGCCTCTAGTCATTTCTCATCTACAGACAGAGCCCTAAGAGCATGTGAGATAGTGCTTGCTTATCAGGGAATAAAACATCATTTGTATCCATCTGTATCTCTGATGCCCATTCTCTTCAGGAACTCCCATCTAGGGGGTGGCAATAGCAAAAGAGTATCCGCTTATTCCTGTCCTTGCATGTCTCCCATGCATACACGGTTCCACACATTCTTTCACCATTTCTCTTCCTCTGGTTCCCTTCCACTCTATTTCCCTGTGTGACATGTGGTTTTCTCCTAACAACCCCTTTAACTGTACTATCATTCACTCTTCTTTCAAACTCCCCATCTTACATTCTTTCCATATGTCCACACCACCTCAGAGTTTTATGTTTCACTCACTCTTCTACTCTTCAGTTCATTTGCTTTGTGTTCCATGCCATACCAGTTTTCTCCATAACCCCCTCATTACTTTCCTCATTCTGTATAGTCATGTCACATACTTCTCTCAAATAGCCTCATTTCCACAACCTGGATTCTTTGACCTTTGTGACTTCCCAAGTCTGTATTTTGGCTGCATGGGAGGATATATGGTGTCCCTTAATCCTTACACCTCTACTCTTCATTATTCTATTAAAGGATCCAGTGACTTTTCTACCCTGCACTGCTCTCTCCTCCCATATCGCCAAACTTATTCAAGATAGTTCCCAAATACTTTAATTTTGTTACAACTTCTAATCTTTCTCCCACCATATCTTTAACATGGTTTAGTGCACTTTCTTCTCTCACTCTATAGGGCTTTGCAAAATCTATACTTTCTCTGTTTCCTTTCAAGAACCATTACCATACTCTCACTCATATTTACCTTCAGTCGCCTGTGCTTACACATGCCAGAATGCATTTACAACCATGTGCAACTCCTATCAACTCTCAGCAAACAACAGAGTATCACCCAGAAACAGGCTTGTCACTCATCACCTTACCCCTCTGCACTCCAACTCTACATCCCTTTTCCCTAGTTTTGCTTTCTTCTCTCTTATCACTTTATCCATACATTTGTTAAAAAGTCACAGTGACATCATGCAGCCTTTCCATACACCCACATGTATACTGAAACATTTGCTCAACTCTCCCTCCATCCTTCACATGCATTTGCTTCTCTGTAGAAGGCTTTCACACAATCCTGTAGTTGCCTCACCACCCAATATATCCTTAACAAATCCAATAAAGCATTCCACTTGACTCTGTTATATGCTATCTCCAGATCCATAAAAGCTGTATATAGTACCTTTAACTAGATGTTTTTCCACAGCAATTCTCACCACATTTATCCAATCCACACATCCCCTACCTCTCCTAAAACCCCTTATTCCTCATGTATTATGCATTCAGTCACTTCCATCTCTTTGTCACTCAGCATTCTTGCATATGCTTTTTCTAGTATACTTACAGATTTATTTCCCCCATTCTTCTTCTGAGTAAAGGGACAATCATTTGGCACAATCTTTTGCTTCTATGTTGAATTACATGGCAAATGCATTGTCAGTATCACTTTATCCTCCATGCTTCAACATTTCAGTTGTAGTCCCAACCACACCAGGTGCCTTTTCTGCCTTTAGCCTCATTATTATCCTTTTTACCTCCCTTCATGCTATAGACCCCTGAACTTGTATCCTTTTCCTTCCATCCTCCATGCCCATGCATATAATAACTGCTGCTTCACATACTCCTACATTCATCTCTTCTTCAAAATATCCTTTCTCTTCCTTTTACTTCCTCCTTTTGCTTCAGGAACTTCCCTGTCTAACTTTTTATGTTTACATTTCCACTCTTACATCCACCTCTTTCCTTTTTCACCCCTTCCTGTACAATTTTTTATTTAAATTTTTCTCAACTTTATTTGAAAATCTTTCTCTATTCTGTTTTCCCTCTATCGGCCTCTTAACATTCTGCTTTCACATCTTATATTCTTTCCTCCTCCTTTGCCATATGCTTTTTCTTCTCTTCCACAGTATTTCTTATCTCATCTGTCCATCATACATTTCCATTTATATCTCTCAACCTTGTATCCAACTACTAATTCTGCAACCTTTAACGGTCTTTCTCCAAACATTTTAATCACTTCATTCACACATGACTGCATCCCTACATTTACTGCACGACTGTCTAAACTTTCTGTCATCCTTCTTTCATACTCCTCCTTGTATTCTTTCTGATTCATCATCTCCCTTGCCAACACTTTTACTTCTCCATTCTTCTTTATGCCATACCTCCACATCTCCCTGATCTTTACCACCACAAGAACTGTAAAATGGTCAGAATCTTCAAAGGATCCTCTCAAAACTCTAGCATCCACCACAACCTTTTTTCAACCTTTAATCCACTGCCACATAATCAGTCATACCCATTAGTTCTTTTCCATCATTTCCTATCCATGTACATCTGTGCTGAGAAAAGTTTTTGCGAGGAATAAGCCCCTCTCAGCACCTATATCCTCAAAAGGATGCACTATATAATTTTTGTACCGTATAGCCACTCAATAATGATATCCTTGAATGGCAATTCCCTCTAAATAACAACAGCATCCATTGTTGATAATACCATACATTGCCATTAATCAGTGTGGGATTGTTTGTTGCAATCGAAATATCAACTGATGTTAGGTGATCAGAGGTAATGCTCAATGCATCGAATGTACACCATGTTGCTGATTAGTTACTAACATTTCACTGTTTGGATGGCTTTCACTTGCACTGTTTTTTCAGTGATAGTATTTTGTGTATAACTTGTACTGTACTGTGACTGTCATCTTACTGTGTGTAATGGAAATATCAGCTGATGTTGGTGATCAGAGGTAATGCTCAATGCATCGAATGTACACCATGTTACTGATTAGTTACTAACATCTCACTGTTTGGATGGCTTTCACTTGCACTGTTTTTTCAGTGATAGTATTTTGTGTATGACTTGTATTGTACTGTGACTGTCATCATACTGTTTTGCAGTACATGCTGTGTCTTTACTGTTATTGTGGAAAAAAGCTAACTGTGTATGCATTGAATTGCACTGCACTGTGTACTGTATTTACATATTTGTACTGCATGTGGACAGAGTGTTGTGCTCATGGTGCCCCATCTCTTGAACATTTTCTTCTATCTTCCAACTAGTTAAATTTATGCATGTCATTCATTCTGCTCCATATATCTACCACTCTTATGCTATCCACACATCCTCTACCACTTCTGAAACCACACTGCTCTTCCCCAGTCTGATGCTCTGTACATGACTTCACCCTCTCAATCAATACCCTCCTATGTAATGTCCCAGCAATACTCAACAAACTTATACCTCTGTAATTTGAACACTCACCTTTATCCCCTTTGCCTATGTACAGTGGCACTATGCATGCATTCCGCCAATCCTCAGGCACTTCACCATGAACCATACATACAATGAATATCCTTACCAACCAGTCAACAACACAGTCACCCCCTTTTTTATTAAACTCCGCAGCAATACCATCCAAACCCGCTGCCTTGCCAGCTTTCATCTTCCGCAAAGCTTTCACTACCTCTTCTCTGTTTACCAAACCATTTTCCCTGACCCTCTCACATCGCATACCACCTTGACCAGAACACCCTATATCTGCCACTCTATCATCAAACACATTCAACAAACCTTCATATCTTCAACGTCCCTTTATATCTTGATGATAACCACCAATTCTTTCTTTTATTACTGAGATTACATCTAATAAATCTGTTGCCTTTCATAAGTCACTAAAGAGTGTCTCTACCTCTTTTCCCCCTTTCCTCTTTATTTGGTTCATGTTCTACATTCAGTCCAACAAATCTTTCCAATTTAGGTGCTGCCTTTCTTGCAGTTAAGTCCATCAGTTTTGGTTAATCATCCTCTTTTCCTGTGACTTTCTTCAAATTCTTCCTCTTTGTTATTAAGCACTGAAATTATATGCTCTGCACTTTTCTAAAACTATCTACCAGACCATAAATTTCACTTATTGGTCTGTCTCTAACAGTACACATTATTCTGTCTGCAGCTTCATTCAGTGCCCTGGGCACCAGTTTCAGCATCCCTAGGTTCCTGTCCCACTGCATCAGTCACCATGCTCTGAGTCTGTTGTATAGCCTCAAAATCTCCTCTGTAATTTTTAAGATGTGTATTCATTGTGTTGGGCAGTTCCTCTTGTTTAACAATTTACGGGACATTTAGAGTAGCCCTTTTGACATTTGCTCTTTAATCGTTGTGCCCTTATTCCCTTGGTTACTTGCTTTATCAGCCCTTGGAACTGATGCCAATCTGTGCTCATGATCACTTATCGTGATTTTTTATTTCCTGAGCTCCTCTTTCATTTCATGACACTTGTTTTGATCATTGAATTGATATTTGAGTTTTAATACTACCCTCTCTAATCTCTGACCTTGTTTTTTTATTTCAATCAACAACCCCAAACTTTTTATTCTCTGGAGTTACACGTTTTATCCCTTCCTCTTGCTTTCTGTTTGTGGATCTTGTTGCAGTTGCATGGTCTTGATAGTCTCCCTTACCTAAATCTACCTTTGACTATTATTGAAATTAATAGAAGCCCTCTTGTCACATGTGTCTGTATATTAACCCCACACAGCACTGTACTTTACATCTGCTCAGCAATGGATTTGCTTTGTATTGTACTATTCTGTTGTGTAGAACAGTGTTGTTTCTTGAGTGGTGAAGGATTTGTCAGGTGTTTGCTTTGAAGAATGTATGTGAGAATTATGTAGAGAAACAGAAGGATTTGTATGTGGCATTTACGGATCTGGAGGAAGCATGTTATAGGGTTGATAGAAATGCTTTTTACAAGGTGTGATGGATATATGCTGTAGCAGGAGAGCTATTGGAAACAGTGAGGAGTTTTTATGAAGAAAGTAAGGTGTGGATACAAGTATATAAAGGAGGGTGAGTGGTTCCAGTTGAAGGTGAGCCTGTGACAGGTGTGTGTGTTGTCACCATAGCTGTTTAATTTGATTATTGATAGGTTGGTAAGGGAGGTGAATTCAAGGGTCGTACAGAGAGTGGCCTTAGTATTAAGTCTGTCTTTTTTTTTTCCCCAGCATTATTAGCAGATTCAAATAAGAAACTGTAGAAACTGATGTCTATGTTTAGGAGAGTGTGTGAAAGAAGAAAGTTTAAAGTAAATGTGAGTAAAATCAATGTTATTGTGTTTAGTAGTAGAGAGAGACAGGTTAGTTGGGATGTGAGTTTGAATGGAGAAAACTTGGAGGAGGTGGGGGGTTTTAGATACCTTGGAATGGATATTACGGCAAATGGAACCATGGAAGCTAAAGTGACACAGGTCTTTCATTGGTCAGTGTGATGAAATTGATGCTGGTTTCATTTGTCATGAGTAAGATGAAGCTGATGCTGGTGCTTCACTGACCACTCATGAGTTAGTGAAATTGGTGAGTTTCATTCGTTGCTGAAAAGGTGATGAAACTTATGCATGTTTCATTGGTCACTAGGAAGATGGTGAAACTGAATGTTTCACTGGTCACTACAGTGGAAAAACTGACTCATGTCTCACTGGTGCTATGAACGGTGGTGAAATAAATGTAGATTTTTCATTGGTCACGATGGTGGTGAAACTGATGGAAGTGTTTCATTGGTCACTAAAAAGGTGGTGAAACTGACGTGTTTCACTATCACTAAAGGATGAAACTTATGCAAGTGTTTCATTGGTCACTAGGAAGATAGGGAAGCTTACCCAAGTATTTCACTGTCACTAAGGTGGTGAAACTGATTCAGGTGGAGGAGGGGCAGAGGTCCTGAGAGCATTGAATAATATTTGGAAAAGAAGGTCACTATCTAGTGGGTAAGGATGGGCATGTTTAAAGGTGTAGTAGTCGACATGGTATTGTTTAGATGTGAGTTAAGAGTTTTAGATGAGAATGTATGGAAATTAGATGTTTGAGGAAAATTGTAGTATGAAGAGGGTGGGTTGAGTAAGAAATGGGAGTTATGGTAATGAGATAATTATGGTTGAAAAAGCTTAAGACTTGGTGTTTATATGTTTTTGCATTTGGAGAGAATGGTTGCGAAAAGGTCAACGAGAGTTTGAATGGTGAGAGGCTGGAGGAAGTGAAGTGTTTTAGATATCTGGGAGTGGATCTGTCAGCGGATGGAACCATGGAAGCGGAAGTGGATCATAGGGTGGGGGAGGGGGCGAAAATTTTGGGAGCCTTGAAAAATGTGTGGAAGTCGAGAACATTATCCCGGAAAGCAAAAATGGGTATGTTTGAAGGAATAGTGGTTCCAACAATGTTGTATGGTTGCGAGGCGTGGGCAGGAGGATGGATGTGCTGGAAATGAGATGTTTGAGGACAATGTGTGGTGTGAGGTGGTTTGATCGAGTAAGTAACGTAAGGGTAAGAGGGATGTGTGGAAATAAAAAGAGCGTGGTTGAGAGAGCAGAAGAGGGTGTTTTGAAGTGGTTTGGGCACATGGAGAGAATGAGTGAGGAAAGATTGACCAAGAGGATATATGTGTCGGAGGTGGAGGGAACGAGGAGAAGAGGGAGACCAAATTGGAGGTGGAAAGATGGAGTGAAAAGGATTTTGTGTGATCGGGGCCTGAACATGCAGGAGGGTGAAAGGAGGGCAAGGAATAGAGTGAATTGGAGCGATGTGGTATACAGGGGTTGACGTGCTGTCAGTGGATTGAATCAAGGCATGTGAAGCGTCTGGGGTAAACCATGGAAAGCTGTGTAGGTATGTATATTGCGTGTGTGGACGTGTGTATGTACATGTGTATGGGGGGGGTTGGGCCATTTCTTTCGTCTGTTTCCTTGCGCTACCTCGCAAACGCGGGAGACAGCGACAAAGTATAAAAAAAAAAAAAAAAAATATATATATATATATATATATATATATATATATATATATATATATATATATATATATATATATATATATATATATATACCTCGCAAACGCGGGAGACAGCGACAAAGTATAAAAAAAAAAAATATATATATATATATATATATATATATATATTTTTTTTTTTTTTTTTTTTTTTTTTTTTATACTTTGTCGCTGTCTCCCGCGTTTGCGAGGTATATATATATATATATATATATATATATATATATATATATATATATATATATATATATATATATATATATATATATATATATATATCTAAAATGGGAAACAGAAGAAGGAGTCACGCGGGGAGTGCTCATCCTCCTCGAAGGCTCAGACTGGGGTGTCTAAATGTGTGTGGATGTAACCAAGATGTGAAAAAAGGAGAGATAGGTAGTATGTTTGAGGAAAGGAACCTGGATGTTTTGGCTCTGAGTGAAACAAAGCTCAAGGGTAAAGGGGAAGAGTGGTTTGGGAATGTCTTGAGAGTAAAGTCAGGGGTTAGTGTGAGGACAAGAGCAAGGGAAGGAGTAGCAGTACTCCTGAAACAGGAGTTGTGGGAGTATGTGATAGAATGTAAGAAAGTAAATTCTCGATTAATATGGGTAAAACTGAAAGTTGATGGAGAGAGATGGGTGATTATTGGTGCATATGCACCTGGGCATGAGAAGAAAGATCATGAGAGGCAAGTGTTTTGGGAGCAGCTGAATGAGTGTGTTAGTGGTTTTGATGCACGAGACTGGGTTATAGTGATGGCTGATTTGAATGCAAAGGTGAGTAATGTGGCAGTTGAGGGAATAATTGGTATACATGGGGTGTTCAGTGTTGTAAATGGAAATGGTGAAGAGCTTGTAGATTTATGTGCTGAAAAAGGACTGGTGATTTTGAATACCTGGTTTAAAAAGTGAGATATACATAAGTATACGTATGTAAGTAGGAGAGATGGCCAGAGAGTGTTATTGGCTTACGTGTTAATTGACAGGCGTGCGAAAGAGAGACTTTTGGATGTTAATGTGCTGAGAGGTGCAACTGGAGGGATGTCTGATCATTATCTTGTGGAGGCTAAGGTGAAGATTTCTATGGGTTTTCAGAACAGAAGAGTGAATGTTGGGGTGAAGAGGGTGGTGAGAGTAAGTGAGCTTGGGAAGGAGACTTGTGTGAGGAAGTACCAGGAGAGACTGAGTACAGAATGGAAAAAGGTGAGAACAATGGAAGTAAGGGGAGTGGGGGAGGAATGGGATGTATTTAGGGAATCAGTGATGGATTGCGCAAAAGATGCTTGTGGCATGAAAAGAGTGGTAGGTGGGTTGATTAGAAAGGGTAGTGAGTGGTGGGATGAAGAAGTAAGATTATTAGTGAAAGAGAAGAGAGAGGCATTTGGACGATTTTTGCAGGGAAAAAATGCAATTGAGTGGGAGATGTATAAAAGAAAGAGACAGGAGGTCAAGAGAAAGGTGCAAGAGGTGAAAAAGAGGGCAAATGAGAGTTGGGGTGAGAGTATCATTAAATTTTAGGGAGAATAAAAAGATGTTTTGGAAGGAGGTAAATAAAGTGCGTAAGACAAGGGAGCAAATGGGAACTTCAGTGAAGGGCGCAAATGGGGAGGTGATAACAAGTAGTGGTGATGTGAGAAGGAGATGGAGTGAGTATTTTGAAGGTTTGTTGAATGTGTTTGATGATAGAGTGGCAGATATAGGGTGTTTTGGTCGAGGTGGTGTGCAAAGTGAGAGGGTTAGGGAAAATGATTTGGTAAACAGAGAAGAGGTAGTAAAAGCTTTGCGGAAGATGAAAGCCGGCAAGGCAGCAGGTTTGGATGGTATTGCAATGGAATTTACTAAAAAAGGGGGTGACTATATTATTGACTGGTTGGTAAGGTTATTTAATGTATGTATGACTCATGGTGAGGTGCCTGAGGATTGGCGGAATGCGTGCATAGTGCCATTGTACAAAGGCAAAGGGGGTAAGAGTGAGTGCTCAAATTACAGAGGTATAAGTTTGTTGAGTATTACTGGTAAATTATATGGGAGGGTATTAATTGAGAAGGTGAAGGCATGTACAGAGCATCAGATTGGGGAAGAGCAGTGTGGTTTCAGAAGTGGTAGAGGATGTGTAGATCAGGTGTTTGCTTTGAAGAATGTATGTGAGAAATACTTAGAAAAGCAAATGGATTTGTATGTAGCATTTATGGATCTGGAGAAGGCATATGATAGAGTTGATAGAGATGCTCTGTGGAAGGTATTAAGAATATATGGTGTGGGAGGCAAGTTGTTAGAAGCAGTGAAAAGTTTTTATCGAGGATGTAAGGCATGTGTACGTGTAGGAAGAGAGGAAAGTGACTGGTTCTCAGTGAATGTAGGTTTGCGGCAGGGGTGTGTGATGTCTCCATGGTTGTTTAATTTGTTTATGGATGGGGTTGTTAACAGGGAGGTGAATGCAAGAGTTTTGGAAAGAGGGGCAAGTATGAAGTCTGTTGTGGATGAGAGAGCTTGGGAAGTGAGTCAGTTGTTGTTCGCTGATGATACAGCGCTGGTGGCTGATTCATGTGAGAAACTGCAGAAGCTGGTGACTGAGTTTGGTAAAGTGTGTGAAAGAAGAAAGTTAAGCGTAAATGTGAATAAGAGCAAGGTAATTAGGTACAGTAGGGTTGAGGGTCAAGTCAATTGGGAGGTAAGTTTGAATGGAGAAAAACTGGAGGAAGTAAAGTGTTTTAGATATCTGGGAGTGGATCTGGCAGCAGATGGAACCATGGAAGCGGAAGTGGATCATAGGGTGGGGGAGGGGGCGAAAATCCTGGGAGCCTTGAAGAATGTGTGGAAGTCAAGAACATTATCTCGGAAAGCAAAAATGGGTATATTTGAAGGAATAGTACTATGGTTCCAACAATGTTGTATGGTTGCGAGGCGTGGGCTATGGATAGAGTTGTGCGCAGGAGGATGGATGTGCTGGAAATGAGATGTTTGAGGACAATGTGTGGTGTGAGGTGGTTTGATCGAGTAAGTAACGTGAGGGTGAGAGATTTTTTTTTTTTTCTTTTTTTTTTTTTTTTTTTTGTAGTCTCCCGCGTTTGCGAGGTAGCGCAAGGAAACAGACGAAAGAAATGGCCCAACCCACCCCATACACATGTATATACATACGTCCACACACACGCAAATATACATACCTACACAGCTTTCCATGGTTTACCCCAGACGCTTCACATGCCTTGATTCAATCCACTGACAGCACGTCAACCCCGGTATACCACATCGCTCCAATTCACTCTATTTCTTGCCCTCCTTTCACCCTCCTGCATGTTCAGGCCCTGATCACACAAAATCTTTTTCACTCCATCTTTCCACCTCCAATTTGGTCTCCCTCTTCTCCTCGTTCCCTCCACCTCCGACACATATATCCTCTTGGTCAATCTTTCCTCACTCATTCTCTACATGTGACCAAACCATTTCAAAACACCCTCTTCTGCTCTCTCAACCACGCTCTTTTTATTTCCACACATCTCTCTTACCCTTACGTTACTTACTCGATCAAACCACCTCACACCACACATTGTCCTCAAACATCTCATTTCCAGCACATCCATCCTCCTGCGCACAACTCTATCCATAGTCCACGCCTCGCAACCATACAACATTGTTGGAACCACTATTCCTTCAAACATACCCATTTTTGCTTTCCGAGATAATGTTCTCAACTTCCACACATTCTTCCCAGAATTTTCGCCCCCTCCCCCACCCTATGATCCACTTCCGCTTCCATGGTTCCATCCGCTGCCAGATCCACTCCCAGATATCTAAAACACTTCACTTCCTCCAGTTTTTCTCCATTCAAACTCACATCCCAATTGAATTGACCCTCAACCCTACTGTACCTAATAACCTTGCTCTTATTCACATTTACTCTTAACTTTCTTCTTTCACACACTTTACCAAACTCCGTCACCAGCTTCTGCAGTTTCTCACATGAATCAGCCACCAGCGCTGTATCATCAGCGAACAACAACTGACTCACTTCCCAAGCTCTATCATCCCCAACAGACTTCATACTTGCCCCTCTTTCCAAAACTCTTGCATTCACCTCCCTAACAACCCCATCCATAAACAAATTAAACAACCATGGAGACATCACACACCCCTGCCGCAAACCTACATTCACTGAGAACCAATCACTTTCCTCTCTTCCTACGCGTACACATGCCTTACATCCTTGATAAAAAGTTTTCACTGCTTCTAACAACTTGCCTCCCACACCATATATTCTTAATACCTTCCACAGAGCATCTCTATCAACTCTATCATATGCCTTCTCCAGATCCATAAATGCTACATACAAATCCATTTGCTTTTCTAAGTATTTCTCACATACATTTTTCAAAGCAAACACCTGATCCACACATCCTCTACCACTTCTGAAACCACACTGCTCTTCCCCAATCTGATGCTCTGTACATGCCTTCACCCTCTCAATCAATACCCTCACATATAATTTGCCAGGAATACTCAACAAACTTTTTCTTTTTTTCTTTTTTTTATACTTTGTCGCTGTCTCCCGCGTTTGCGAGGTAGCGCAAGGAAACAGACGAAAGAAATGGCCCAACCCACCCCCATACACATGTATATACATACGTCCACACACGCAAATATACATACCTACACAGCTTTCCATGGTTTACCCCAGACGCTTCACATGCCTTGATTCAATCCACTGACAGCACGTCAACCCCGGTATACCACATCGCTCCAATTCACTCTATTCCTTGCCCTCCTTTCACCCTCCTGCATGTTCAGGCCCCGATCACACAAAATCTTTTTCACTCCATCTTTCCACCTCCAATTTGGTCTCCCTCTTCTCCTTGCTCCCTCCACCTCCGACACATATATCCTCTTGGTCAATCTTTCCTCACTCATCCTCTCCATGTGCCCAAACCACTTCAAAACACCCTCTTCTGCTCTCTCAACCACGCTCTTTTTATTTCCACACATCTCTCTTACCCTTACGTTACTCACTCGATCAAACCACCTCACACCACACATTGTCCTCAAACATCTCATTTCCAGCACATCCATCCTCCTGCGCACAACTCTATCCATAGCCCACGCCTCGCAACCATACAACATTGTTGGAACTACTATTCCTTCAAACATACCCATTTTTGCTTTCCGAGATAATGTTCTCGACTTCCACACATTCTTCAAGGCCCCCAGAATTTTCGCCCCCTCCCCCACCCTATGATCCACTTCCGCTTCCATGGTTCCATCCGCTGCCAGATCCACTCCCAGATATCTAAAACACTTCACTTCCTCCAGTTTTTCTCCATTCAAACTCACCTCCAATTGACTTGACTCTCAACCCTACTGTACCTAATAACCTTGCTCTTATTCACATTTACTCTTAACTTTCTTCTTCCACACACTTTACCAAACTCAGTCACCAGCTTCTGCAGTTTCTCACATGAATCAGCCACCAGCGCTGTATCATCAGCGAACAACAACTGACTCACTTCCCAAGCTCTCTCATCCCCAACAGACTTCATACTTGCCCCTCTTTCCAAAACTCTTGCATTTACCTCCCTAACAACCCCATCCATAAACAAATTAAACAACCATGGAGACATCACACACCCCTGCCGCAAACCTACATTCACTGAGAACCAATCACTTTCCTCTCTTCCTAAACGTACACATGCCTTACATCCTCGATAAAAACTTTTCACTGCTTCTAACAACTTTCCTCCCACACCATATATTCTTAATACCTTCCACAGAGCATCTCTATCAACTCTATCATATGCCTTCTCCAGATCCATAAATGCTACATACAAATCCATATGCTTTTCTAAGTATTTCTCACATACATTCTTCAAAGCAAACACCTGATCCACACATCCTCTACCACTTCTGAAACCACTCAACACTCAACAAACTTATACCTCTGTAATTTGAGCACTCACTCTTATCCCCTTTGCCTTTGTACAACGGCACTATGCACGCATTCCGCCAATCCTCAGGCACCTCACCATGAGTCATACATACATTAAATAACCTTACCAACCAGTCAACAATACAGTCACCCCCTTTTTTAATAAATTCCACTGCAATACCATCCAAACCTGCTGCCTTGCCGGCTTTCATCTTCCGCAAAGCTTTTACTACCTCTTCTCTGTTTACCAAATCATTTTCCCTAACCCTCGCACTTTGCACACCACCTCGACCAAAACACCCTATATCTGCCACTCTATCATCAAACACATTCAACAAACCTTCAAAATACTCACTCCATCTCCTTCTCACATCACCACTACTTGTTATCACCTCCCCATTTGCGCCCTTCACTGAAGTTCCCATTTGCTCCCTTGTCTTACGCACTTTATTTACCTCCTTCCAGAACATCTTTTTATTCTCCCTAAAATTTAATGATACTCTCTCACCCCAACTCTCATTTGCCCTTTTTTTCACCTCTTGCACCTTTCTCTTGACCTCCTGTCTCTTTCTTTTATACGTCTCCCACTCAATTGCATTTTTTCCCTGCAAAAATCGTCCAAATGCCTCTCTCTTCTCTTTCACTAATACTCTTACTTCTTCATCCCACCACTCACTACCCTTTCTAATCAACCCACCTCCCACGCTTCTCATGCCACAAGTATCTTTTGCACAATCCATCACTGATTCCCTAAATACATCCCATTCCTCCCCCACTCCCCTTACTTCCATTGTTCTCACCTTTTTCCATTCTGTAAGAGAGATGTGTGGAAATAAAAAGAGCGTGGTTGAGTGAGCAGAAGAGGGTGTTTTGAAATGGTTTGGGCACATGGAGAGAATGAGTGAGGAAAGATTGACCAAGAGGATATATGTGTCTGAGGTGGAGGGAACGAGGAGAAGTGGGAGACCAAATTGGAGGTGGAAAGATGAAGTGAAAAAGATTTTGACTAATCGGGGCCTGAACATGCAGGAGGGTGAAAGGAGGGCAAGGAATAGAGTGAATTGGATCGATGTGGTATACCGGGGTTGACGTGCTGTCAGTGGATTGAATCAGGGCATGTGAAGCGTCTGGGGTAAACCATGGAAAGCTGTGTAGGTATGTATATTTGCGTGTGTGGACGTATGTATATACATGTGTATGGGGGTGGGTTGGGCCATTTCTTTCGTCTGTTTCCTTGCGCTACCTCGCAGATGCGGGAGACAGCGACAAAGCAAAAAAAAAAAAAAAAGAAAATCAGAACTGGAGGGGACAAGAAGGGTTAGATGGAATTGGAGATGGAAGAAAATTGGTGAGTGCATTTAGGAGAGTGTGAAAGAAGAAAGTTCATAGTAAATATGAATAATATCAGTGTATTAGGTTTAGTAGTAGAGAGAAACAGGTTTGTTGGGATATGAGTGTGAATGAAGAAAAGGAGGAAGTGAAGTGTTTTAGATACCTAGGAATGGATATGACAATAAGTGAAACCATGGGAGCTGAAGTGAGTTTTAGGGTAGAGGTGGGGCAAAGATCCTAAGAGCATTGAGGAATGTTTGGAAAAAGAGCACTATCTAGGGGGTGAAGATGGACATGTTTGAAGTTGTAGTAGTCCACATGGATGGTTTGGATGTGAATTATGAGTTTTGTATGAGGATGTATGGCAGAGGGTGCAAGTGTTGGAAATGAAATGTTTGAGGAAAATTGCAGTGTGAGGAGGGTGAATCGAGTAAGTATGAGAGTTGTGGTAATAAGATGATTATGGTTAAAAAAGTTGAAGAGATTGTACTTATGTGGTTTTTACATATGGAGACAATGAATGAGAAAAGATTGACAGAGAGGGTACATGTATCAGAAGTGGAGGGGACAAGAAAGGTAGACCGAATTGGAGGTGGAAGGAGGGAGTAAGTGAGGTTTTCAGTACTCAGGATATGAAGGAGAATGTAAAGTGTGCACAGGTTAGAGTGAATCGAAGCCATGTTATATGATTGGTGATGTGCTGTCAGTTGACTGTGGTTGGGATGTGAAACAGGCAGGGGAAACCATGGAAAGGTGTGTGGGGCATGATTAAGGATAGGAGGCTGTGGTTTTTGTGCATTATACATGACAACCTTAGTATGAATGCGAATAATTGAGGTTAATTCTTTGCCTATTTACAGTGCCACCTCATTAATGCAGGAGACAAGTATGTGAAAAAAAATATGTGGGGTGAGTGGGTTGAATGGTATGTTGGCACCATTGGATTATGTAGTAAATGATAGGCTTGCAAAAGAGAGACTCAAGGATGTGACTGCTTAGAGGAATTGGTGATGTCTGATCACTTCTTGGTGGAGGCAAGGATGAAGCTTTATTGAGGCTTAGGTAAAGAGGAAATGATATGGGTGGGATGAGGATGATGAAAATGAGTGGGTTTGGGAAAGAGACTTGTGTGAAAAGATACAAGGAGAGATTGAGTAAGAATGGCAAAAGGTGAAAGCAAATGAAACATGGAGATTGGGGATGGAATGGAAGGTATTTAGACAAGCGGGATTATATGTATGAGTTTTGTGTGTGTGTGGCATGCCAAAGTAGGGCATATGAGGAATTATAGTGAGTGATGAGATGAGGAAGTTAAGTTACTTGTGAAAGAGAAGAGAGGCACATGGGTGTTATTTACAGAGGATGTTAGTGATTGGGAGATGTTAAAATAGAAAGCAGCAGATCAAGAGGGAGTTGCAGGGGTTGAAAAAGGGGGGCCAATGAGTGTTAGGGTAAGTATCAGCAGACTTCAAAGAGAATATGAAAATGTTTTGGAAGGAAGTTGATATTGTGAGAAGAACAAGATAATGAATGGGAACATCAGTGAAGGGTGCAGGTATGGAAATAGTCACAGTGAAGAGGAGATGAAGTGAGTATTTTGAAGGACTGCTGAAGTGTTTGGTTATTGGAAGGGAGATATGGGATGTTTTGGACATGGCAGTCTATGAAGTGAGAGAGGCATGGCAAGTGGTATGGTGAATAGAGAAGAGTGGTGAAAGCCTTGCAGTGAAGGATGGCTTGGTTATGTCCTAAATCTGGAACCCATTATAATTACCTACAGTTCCTCTGAAGTTAAGTGGGTATTCTTTTTGTTCAATGATGGAAAGGAATTTTCTGGATCATCTCCAAATTAGTTTCTCTTTAGAAATGTAACAAATAAAAGACATTAACAAAATCACCCATTTCTTGGAAGGAGGTGACTGCATAACAGATGACTCCAGTGGTTGGGAGGAAGATGATGTCTTAGTATCAGATGAGTCTAATGGATGGGATGAAGAGGACTCTGTAAAAACTTATCTGCTGTGTGGACCACCTGGTGTTGGGAAAACTACAGCTGTGTATGCTCTGGCAGCTGAACTTGGTTATAAGGTAAGTTTTGAGGTCAGTAGTTTTGCATTTAAAAGTAGTAGTTGGTAGGCAGCCAACAACTAGAGAGTGATATTACCAGTACTACCCACCTGGGTATCAAGAGGGTTAGTGATGGCTGTGGAGTAAGCCAGTACTTCATTGGTTGTCAAGTTGCACTCCTCTGAACCAGGTAACTGTCTTTTCTTTCTGCTTCATCCACTCGTGGACTAATGACATTCTGTCCACACACATACAGCCTCTCCTTTTCATGCATAACACTTGACAACACTTAACTTACACAGCTCATTCTTTGAAACTGTAGATTTTCCTATGGTGAGCACTGTATGCTAGTTTTACCTTTTGGCAAAATGGTAAGAACATTAGGTAGAAGTAGTAGGTTAGAGCATTAGGTAGAAATATTTGGTAGAAGTAGTAGGTAGGAACATTAGGCAGGAGCATAATGTAGAAGTAGCTCATAGGAACATTAGGTAGGAACCTCTGCAAACACTGTGCTAAATTTGCCATTTGCCAATGGCTCTTTAAGGATGAGGCACTAAAGGCAAAGAAGTGGTACTGGAGTTCCCTAGTTATGGAGACTATTGCCACAGCCACCCCTTGCAGGAGTTCCAGAAAGGAACAGGCATCAGAGATATAGATGGATAGGTTGAATGAATTATGAAGAAATTGATGATAAGGGTAACCACAGTACCATTTCATTAGTTTTTAGAGTAATGTGTCTCTACTAGCATTTAGTTGTTTACGTCTTTGTAAAGCGCTTGTGATCAGTAAATGATACAGTAAATTGTAGTTTTTGTATATTGTATGTACACAGTTCTCTTCAGTAGGCTCTTTCCTAATGCAAGAATTGATTATCTACATATTCAGAAAACTGTAGGAGAAAGTACATATTTATGGATGGGGTGATATGAGAGATGAAAGCAAAACTAGGGAAATGGGATGAAGAGATGTATGGTGGCTAGGATCATCCTGTTTGTGGGTGATACTGCATTGTTTGCTGAAAGTGAGGAGGAGTTGTAGAAGGTTGTGTGTGCATACACGATTGAAGTTAAATGCCAAAAAAGTAAAGTGATTGTGTGTAAAAGGAAATGCAGTGAAAGGATGGATTTTGTAAAACCCTATAGAGTGAGAGAAGAAAGTGTACTAAACTAGTTTATAGATATGGGAGGAGAAAGACTTTAAGAGGTGACAGAATTTAAGTATTTGGGAGCTGTCTTGGGGAAAACTTAGTTTGGTGATGTGGAAAAAGGGATAAGGGAGAGAGCAATACAGGATAATGAAAGGTAAAAGTGTAAGTATTGAAGTGTGGCAAGGATTAAGGAACAACATAGTCCTCCCAACCCCGACCTATGAGTCACAGCCGTCAAGAATCCAGGTTGTGTAAATGAGCTTTTTGAGAGGAGCATGTGGTATGATTAGATGGAATGAAGAAAGAAATGAGTGGATGTATGAGAGATTTGGTATGGTAGGGAAGACAAAGGGAATGAATGTGGAGTGGTAGGATGGTTGAAACGTAATACTTTGAGGGGGTTTGGCATGTGGAATGAATGCAAGATGGGCAGTTTACAAGGAGATCATATGATAGTATGATTAAAGACGTTAATGTGGAGGAAGACCACCTGTGACATGGGGTAATAGAGTGAAAGATTACTCGAATGCATGAAATGGTGTATGCGAGGGAGACATGTAAGAACAGGGATAAGTGGAGACTTTTGCTGTGGCTGCATCTTTGATAGGAGTTCCCAAAGGGAACAGGCATGAGAGATATAGATAGATGGAATAGTTGATAGATGGAACCAGACACTCATAATTGCCTTCAGTTCAAAATATTTAGTTTATAATTGGTAAATGGTACAGTAAAATATGTTTATTATATATGCCACCCATCCCTTTCAGTCTTTCCTAACACTGACCACAGACTTTAACCTTCGATTTTGATCAACCATTAACCCTATTCTCCATCAACTTAGTCTCACTCATAGCTAGAAAGCCCGGGTTCTTTTCAAACAGAGCATCTATCTCGCCTGAGCTTCTTGTCATCCTGGTTTCATCTATGCAATTCAGACACCCCATCCTGAGCTTTTGAGGAGACATCCTTATTTGACTATTCATTCCTTGCTTGTTTCCATAGAGTTGCCTTTTATGACTCACAGGAGGCATATTGGTTGTTTTCTTACTTCCCTGTCTCCAGATATAAAGGAATTTGTGATGAGGGATAATGAATTACTTTAATTATATGATATCATTACATTCTGTGACAGCAGGAGAGGTCCAGCAACTAAAGTGTATACAACACAAGAAAGACAGCACCTTTGGCCTGTGGGGGAACATGATAGCCATTGCAGTGCTAACTCATTGCACTGCTGTCTCATCTCCCAACAACCAGGTTGTAGTACCTCCCAAGTCATTGTTTGCCTGTGACCTATTTCATACTTCCACCAACTATCATGATGTAATTCTTATGTAGTGTATGCAAAAAAATTTGTCTCCTTCCCATTACATTTTAATAGGCAATATCATATTTACATTGTGGTACTTTTTTATTTCTCCTTTGGCCTTGATTACCATCTGAAGATGTCTAGCCATGGAATTGGCAAGGTTCGTGAAGTATTCTTGGCTCATGTTTTGGGTCCATAGGTCTTGATCTGAATGAGGTGAGGCGCTGATGAGGTGTTGCAGGCTGCCTGATCTTGCATTTTGAGCACGCACTGTGCTTAGAAATTTCATGTGTATGCACATTTTCCAGCTTCCGGGCAAAAATACACGCTGTCTCTTCCTTAGAAAGGTAAGAGCCAACCATCTTGAAGCACATGTGGAAGAAATAGTGCCCAGAAGAGAAATTTCCAAAATTAAGTGGCAGCCAGGAAGAGTAAAGAAGAGCACTCTTCCCCCAAGGAAACCTAAGGCAGGTTGATGGTGCTCACACCATTAGAAACATATGTCTCGGTTGTCAGATTTACATTTATTTCCCCCTGAGAGCATCATAAGCTTGTGTCCACAATAAACCAAAGCCATGTATCACCTTTGAAATTATCTGAGGGTGGACAGCATTTTGTGGGCACTGTAAATATGACAGATACATGGAAGATGCAAATTTAGGACAATATGAATTTTTTTTGTGCTGGTAGAATTCATGTTCAAGAGGCTGGAACTGGAGTGCATGTATATGGAAAAGGAGATGAAAGGATAGAATGAAAGAGGCTTTGGGTTATTGGGATCTGAACATTGTGAAGAATGAGTCATGCATGTGATAAAGTGAATTGGATCAATGTGGGGGAAGATAAGTTGTTAGAGGTTTGAGCCGTGGCATGTGAAGCAGTCTGGATAAACCATGGAATGGTCTGTTGGGCTTGCCTTTGGATGGTGGAATTTGGTTTTTGTGTATTTTATAAGATAGCTAAAGAGTTGATGTGTGCTCATGAGGCCATTGTTTATTTGTTCCTTGCACTTGTTCATTATGATGGGAGAAGTAATTGTGAGCAAAAAAAAGAAAGAAAAAGAATGATGAAGCTTTGCCATAAGAATGTGAATCATTCACAGTAAATATCCCAGCATTAACCACGGTAAATGTAGTTACATACAAACTCAGAAAAGAAAGAATGAAGAGTAGGCTTAAAAGAGCTTCTTTATTAGGAATTTAATCTCTAGCTGTCTTGGATAATGTACCAATTATCCACAACTAAAAGAAAGAGCAGTACATATTGCAAGGATAAATCTTGGAAAAACAAGGAATGTTGTCATGGAAGTAATGAAATTACATGGAAGAGAGAATAAAGAACAAGTAACGAGGAAGCCATCCGTAATGTGGGAAAGAATCCATGATTATTGTTTTTGTTAGGTTTTTCATTCTTAATTGGCATTTTCTGCATTACATAGGTAGCACCAGGAACAGATAAAGAAAATCCTCATGCATTCAGGTCCATTCTCAATTTGTCATGTGTAATGCACCGAAACCACAGCTCTATATCCACCATGCCTCACAGACCTTTCCATGGTTTACAGCAGATGCTCCACATGTCATGCTTCATTCCTTTGACAGCATGTTGACCCCAGAACACCAGTGTTCCAATTCATTCTATTCCATGTTCGCATTTCATCCTCATGCATGTTCAGGCCCCAATTACTGAAAATCTTTTTCACAGGGTGGGGGAGGGGGCAAAGGTGCTGGGAGCATTGAAGAATGTGTGAAAGGCGAAAATGTTATCTCGGAGAGCAAAAATGGGTATATTTGAAGGAATAGTGGTTCCAACAGTGTTATATGGTTGTAAAGCATGGGCGATAGATAGGGTTGTGCAGAGGAGGCTGGATGTGTTGGAAATTAGATGTTTGAGGACAATATGTGGTGTGAGGTGGTTTGATCGAGAAAGTAATGAAAGGGTAATGGAGATGTGTGGTAATAAAAAGAGTGTGGTTGAGAGAGCAGAAGAGGGTGTATTGAAATGGTTTGGCCACATGGAGAGAATGAGTGAGGAAAGATTGACAAAGAGGATATATGTGTCATAGGTGGAGGGAACGAGGAGAAGTGGGAGACCAGATTAGAGGTGGAAAGATGGAATGAAAAAGATTGTGAGTGATCAGGGCCTGAACATGGAGGAGGGTGAAAGGCGTGCAAGGAATAAGTGAATTGGAATGATGTGTTATACCAGAATGGACTCGCTGTCATTGGATTGAACCAGGGCATGTGAAGCATCTGGGGTAAACCATGGAAAGTTTAGTGGGGCTTGGATGTGGAAAGGAGCTGTGGTTTCGGTGCATTACACATGACAGCTAGAGGTAGTGTGAACGAATGTGGCCTTTATTGTCTTTTCCTAGTGCTACCTCGTGCGCACACAGGGGTAAAGGAGTGTCATTTCATGTGTGGCGGGAATGGATGAAGGCAGTGTGTATGTGTATGTATGTATGTACGTTAAAATGTATAGGTATGTGTATGTGCATGTGTGGGCGTTTATGTATATACATGTGTATGTAGGTGGGTTGGGCCATTCTTTCATGTGTTTCCTTGCGCTACCTCGCTAATGCAGGAGACAGCGTCAAAGTATAATAATAATTTCTATCTCCAATTTGGTCTCCCCTTTCTTCTTTCCTCCACTTTTGACACATAACCTCTTTGTCATTGTCAACCTTTCCTCACTCATTCTCTCCATTTGTCCAAACCATTTCAACACACCCTCTTCTGCTCTCTCAACCACACTCATTTTATTACTGCACATCTACCTTACCCTTTCGTTACTCACTTGATCAAACCACCTCACACCACATATTTCCTTGAACATTTCATTTCCAACACATTCACCTTCCTCCATACAACCATATCTATAGCCCATGCCTCGCAACCATATATTATTGTTGAAACTACCATTCCTTCAAACATACCCATTTTTGCTCTCTGAAATATTCTCTGTTGCTCCCAGCACCTTCATCCCCTCCCCCTCCCTATGACTCGCCTCCACTTCCATGGTTCCGTTTGCTGCTAAGTCCACTCCCTGGTATCTGAAACACTTCACTTTCTCCACTTTTTCTCCATTCAAACTCACATCCCAACTAACTTGTCCCTCAACCGTACTGAACCTAAAAACCTTGCTCTTATTCACATTTGCTCTCAACTTTCTCCTTACACACACTTTTCTAAACTCAGTCACCAACTTCTGCAATTTCACACTCATATCAGCCACCAGTGCTGTATCATCAGAGAACAACAACTGACTCACTTTTCAAGCTCTCTCATCCCCAACAGATGGTTGTTCAATAAATGAACAACCATGGGGAAATCACACACCCCTGCCATAGACCCACCTTCACTGGGAACCAATCACTCTTCTCTCTTCCTACTTCTACACATGCCTTACAACCTTGATAAAAACTCACTGCTTCTAGCAGCTTACCTACCACACCATATACACTCAAGACCTTCTAAAAAGCATCTCTGTCACCCCTATCATATGCCCCCTCCAGATCCATAAATGCTACATACAAATCCATCTGTTTTTCTAAATATTTCTCACACACATTCTTCAAAGGAAACACCTGATCCACACATCTTCTACCACTTCTGAAACCTCACTGCTCCTCCCCAAACAATTTTCCTGGAATACTCGGCAAACTTATGCTTCTGTAGTTTGAACACTCATCTTTATCCCCTTTGACTTTTTACAATGGCATGATGATCCATACTTACATTGAATATCCTTACCAACCAATCAACAACACAGTCACCCCCTTCTTAATAGATTTGATTGCAATACCATCGAAACCCACTGTCGTGCCAGAATTCATCTTCTGCAAGGTTTTCACCACTTTTCTTCACCAAACCACTCTCCCTGGGTCTCTCACTTTGCGCACCACCCCCAACCAAAATACCCTACATCTGCCACTCTGTCATCAAACACATTCAATTGAGATCAGAAGAAATAGTAGCAAGGTATAGGAAACTTATTAACAAGTTCAAGGAAAGTCGTAGGAAGCTTATAGTATCGGGATTGGTGCCAAGGTATGACATTGATTCCTGCATCCTCACCAGAATGCTGGGGATATACAGAAGAATCGAAGCTCTGTGCAGGGAAGAGGATGGTGTGTTTAGTATAGACCTGTGGGACCATTTTAGTCATGATAGATCTCTGTATGCTAGGGATGGTCTTCACTTAAATGGAATAGGGGATGGCCACCTTGGCAGAGTACTGGATGAGAATGTTAGGCCTTTTTTGATAGAGATGAATTACTCAGAAAAGCAAATCATGGGCTATCTATGAAGGAACTAGGAGAGTGGGGGAGAGTGAAGGAGTAGCTGTGGGGTGTAGGTCAGTGTGTGAATGGGATTGGAGGAATATGATAGAGGATGGATGGGACCTTAGCAGTAGGGATCCTTGGCGAGTAGCGATTACCTCACTGGCAGAGGAATTAGCAAAGAAAGTAAGTAGGGTCTTTTGGGGACAACTCTGGCAGTATAAGTAGTGTGTTAGCACAGGTACAAGTCAACTCTCAGGTAACTTTTAGGAACGACTGTGGTAGGGTCCAGTGCAGGGAGGATCAGAGTGAGGTGGTGCACCCAAAACAGTTGGAGAATTATCTCTTCTGCTGCTGCATACACAGATATTAACAGTGATAATACAAACACACATACCGACAGTAAAAAAAAGAAAAGGGGCAAATTCAGTCCAGAGATCAACTCAGAAGAAAATAAGTTTAATATACACAAATGCCCAGAGCATCATTACAAAACACGAAGTTATATCATATGCAGTTACTGAAATGCAAAACATTATTGCAATCTCAGAAACGTGGGTAAACTCAGAATAAGCACTTAATCACTGAGTTAGCAGTACCCAGACATACTATTCACGAAAGATTGCTTATATAGGGGAGGTGGTGGAGTTTTGATCTTCATTAATAACATTCTGATATTATGATAAGCAAAGTAGACACACACACACACACACACACACTTACGCTGTCTTAGTGGTAAATCCACAAACTAATGGCAGCAGATTCAAAATGTGCTGGACCATGGGAGTTGCCGGACCACAGAGCGCCAGATTAGAAGGGTACAACCTGTACACTCAACAAACTTATATCTTTATAGTTTAAGCACTCACCTTTGTCCCCCTTGCCTTTATACAGTGGTGCAATACATGCATTTCACCAATCCTCAGGCACCTCACCATGATCCATACCTACATTGAAAACCTTAACTAACCAGTCAACAACAGTCATCCCCTTTCTTAAGCAGCTCATCTGTAGTACTATTCACTCCAGTCACCTTTCCATATTTCATCATAAGCATGTCTTTCACTATCTCTTCTCTCTTTGCCATACCACTTTCCATGACTCATTTTGCATATTTCCCCAACCCAAACACCTTGCAGCTGCCACCCTGCCATTAAACACATTTAGTAATCCACTTCATCACTACCAGTTTCCACTTCCCAATTTGCCCCTTCACCAGTGTTCCCATTTATTCTCTTGTTTTTCTCACACTATTAACCTCCTTCAAAAATACCTGATCCTACTTGAAGTTTCCTGAGACTCACTCACCCCAGCTCTCATTTGCCCTCTTTTCCAACCATTGCTCCTGCCTCTTAACCTCATATCCCTTTCTCATGTACATATCCCTATCCTTTGCACACCTTTGTAAGAACTGCCCATGAGCCTCTTTTTTTATTTATTTCACTAGCAACTTTATTTCGTCATTCCATCACATACCACCCTTTCTCACCTACCCACCTTCCACATGCAGCACACAACTTTTGCACATGGCAGCATTTCTTCTCTTAATTCCTCCCATTCATTATCCACTCCCCTAGCTTCATGTTCTCTCACTTTTTTTTCATTTTACAGTTTTTTTTTATTTTTTCACACAGATCTATTTTCCTGGATCACTTACTTTCAACACCTTCTCTCCCATAGCATTTCCTCTTTTCCTAAAACTTCTACAAATCTTCACCTTCACCTCCACCAGGAATTGATCAGACATCCCACCAACAGCCCCTCTCAGCACCTTCACATCCAAGATTCCCTCTTTTGCATACATCTAATTAGTATATAGTCCAATAATGCCCAATTACTTTCTTTTTTACTCGCATATGAATTCTTGTGTATGTTCTCCTTTTTTAAGATCATGAGAGGCAATTTAAGATCATGAGAGGCAAGTGTTTTGGGAGCAGCTGAATGAGTGTGTAAGTGGTTTTGATGCACGAGACCGGGTTATAGTGATGGGTGATTTGAATGCAAAGGTGAGTAATGTGGCAGTTGAGGGAATAATTGGTATACATGGGGTGTTCAGTGTTGTAAATGGAAATGGTGAAGAGCTTGTAGATTTATGTGCTGAAAAAGGACTGGTGATTGGGAATACCTGGTTTAAAAAGCGAGATATACATAAGTATACGTATGTAAGTAGGAGAGATGGCCAGAGAGCGTTATTGGATTACGTGTTAATTGACAGGCGTGCGAAAGAGAGACTTTTGGATGTTAATGTGCTGAGAGGTGCAACTGGAGGGATGTCTGATCATTATCTTGTGGAGTCTAAGGTGAAGATTTGTATGGGTTTTCAGAAAAGAAGAGTGAATGTTGGGGTGAAGAGGGTGGTGAGAGTAAGTGAGCTTGGGAAGGAGACTTGTGTTAGGAAGTACCAGGAGAGACTGAGTACAGAATGGAAAAAGGTGAGAACAATGGAAGTAAGGGGAGTGGGGGAGGAATGGGATGTATTTAGGGAATCAGTGATGGATTGTGCAAAAGATGCTTGTGGCATGAGAAGAGTGGGAGGTGGGTTGATTAGAAAGGGTAGTGAGTGGTGGGATGAAGAAGTAAGATTATTAGTGAAAGAGAAGAGAGAGGCATTTGGACGATTTTTGCAGGGAAAAAATGCAATTGAGTGGGAGATGTATAAAAGAAAGAGACAGGAGGTCAAGAGAAAGGTGCAAGAGGTGAAAAAGAGGGCAAATGAGAGTTGGGGTGAGAGAGTATCATTAAATTTTAGGGAGAATAAAAAGATGTTCTGGAAGGAGGTAAATAAAGTGCGTAAGACAAGGGAGCAAATGGGAACTTCAGTGAAGGGCGCAAATGGGGAGGTGATGACAAGTAGTGGTGATGTGAGCAGGAGATGGAGTGAGTATTTTGAAGGTTTGTTGAATGTGTTTGATGATAGAGTGGCAGATATAGGGTGTCTTGGTCGAGGTGGTGTGCAAAGTGAGAGGGTTAGGGAAAATGATTTGGTAAACAGAGAAGAGGTAGTAAAAGCTTTGCGGAAGATGAAAGCCGGCAAGGCAGCAAGTTTGGATGGTATTGCAGTGGAATTTACTAAAAAAGGGGGTGACTGTATTATTGACTGGTTGGTAAGGTTATTTAATGTATGTATGACTCATGGTGAGGTGCCTGAGGATTGGCGGTATGCGTGCATAGTGCCATTGTACAAAGGCAAAGGGGATAAGAGTGAGTGCTCAAATTACAGAGGTATAAGTTTGTTGAGTATTCCTGGTAAATTATATGGGAGGGTATTGATTGAGAGGGTGAAGGCATGTACAGAGCATCAGATTGGGGAAGAGCAGTGTGGTTTCAGAAGTGGTAGAGGATGTGTGGATCAGGTGTTTGCTTTGAAGAATGTATGTAAGAAATACTTAGAAAAGCAAATGGATTTGTATGTAGCATTTATGGATCTGGAGAAGGCATATGATAGAGTTGATAGAGATGCTCTGTGGAAGGTATTAAGAATATATGGTGTGGGAGGCAAGTTGTTAGAAGCAGTGAAAAGTTTTTATTGGGGATGTAAGGCATGTGTACGTGTAGGAAGAGAGGAAAGTGATTGGTTCTCAGTGAATTTAGGTTTGCGGCAGGGGTGTGTGATGTCTCCATGGTTGTTTAATTTGTTTATGGATGGGGTTGTTAGGGAGGTAAATGCAAGAGTTTTGGAAAGAGGGGCAAGTATGAAGTCTGTTGGGGATGAGAGAACTTTGGAAGTGAGTCAGTTGTTCGCTGATGATACAGCGCTGGTGGCTGATTCATGTGAGAAACTGCAGAAGCTGGTGACTGAGTTTGGTAAAGTGTGTGAAAGAAGAAAGTTAAGAGTAAATGTGAATAAGAGCAAGGTTATTAGGTACAGTAGGGTTGAGGGTCAAGTCAATTGGGAGGTAAGTTTGAATGGAGCAAAACTAGAGGAAGTAAAGTGTTTTAGATATCTGGGAGTGGATATGGCAGCGGATGGAACCATGGAAGTGGAAGTGGATCATAGGGTGGGGGAGGGGGCGAAAATCCTGGGAGCCTTGAAGAATGTGTGGAAGTCGAGAACATTATCTCTGAAAGCAAAAATGGGTATGTTTGAAGGAATAGTGGTTCCAACAATGTTGTATGGTTGCGAGGCGTGGGCTATGGATAGAGTTGTGCGCAGGAGGATGGATGTGCTGGAAATGAGATGTTTGAGGACAGTGTGTGGTGTGAGGTGGTGTGATCGAGTAAGTAACGTAAGGGTAAGAGAGATGTGTGGAAATAAAAAGAGCGTGGTTGAGAGAGCAGAAGAGGGTGTTTTGAAATGGTTTGGGCACATGGAGAGAATGAGTGAGGAAAGATTGACCAAGAGGATATATGTGTCGGAGGTGGAGGGAACGAGGAGAAGTGGGAGACCAAATTGGAGGTAGAAAGATGGAGTGAAAAAGATTTTGTGTGATTGGGGCCTGAACATGCAGGAGGGTGAAAGGAGGGCAAGGAATAGAGTGAATTGGATCGATGTGGTATACCGGGGTTGACGTGCTGTCAGTGGATTGAATCAGGGCATGTGAAGCGTCTGGGGTAAACTATGGAAAGCTGTGTAGGTATGTGTATTTGCGTGTGTGGACATATGTATATACATGTGTATGGGGGTGGGTTGGGCCATTTCTTTCGTCTGTTTCCTTGCGCTACCTCGCAGATGCGGGAGACAGCGACAAAGCAAAAAAAAAAAAAAAAAAAAAGAATTTTCATTTGCCACCCCCTTTTTCAGCACTCAACTGTACAATCTGTTCACCATTTCCCTTAACCTTACTGAAGACCCTATGCCCCAGTTTTACCTCGTCTGTCATATTACTCACTTTTACATTTACATCATCCGTCACTATTACTCAGTCTCATTCATCAAAACTGCTGATGCTCTCAGCTGCTCCCATAACACTTGCCTTTCATCATATATCTTCTCTTAGCCAGGTGCACAAGCTTTATTGCCCATCACTCACTGTCAGCTTTCATTTTTACACACACAATTCTAGAGCTCATTTCCCTGTACTCTCACAGATTCCCTCAACTCTTGCCTCAAGAGTAGTGCTGCTCCTTCCTTAATTTTATGCCTCACACCAACCCTTGACTTTACTTCTCATTAAGGCATTCCTAAGCCATTCTTTCCTTTTACCCTTAGGCTTTGTTTCACTCTGAGACAGAACATTCACATTCCTCTCCTCAAATATACTGCTTGTCTCTCCTTTTTCTTCATCTTGGTTACATCCACACATACTTAGACACTCAAGCCTTAGAGGAGGATGAACACTCTTCACTTTTGGTCTTTATTCTGTTCCATCTTTTAGAAATTGAAATAAAAGAAAGTGGATCCCAGTCTCTCGCCCCCACCCTTCTATGTTGCCTTCTTTGACATGCTGGGAATAAGGAGGTAGAATTCTTTCTTCCCCAACCCTAGGGACATCTTCCAAGAAGATATCAGACAAGAATTTTTGAGAGCCCATCAAGAAAGATGGAAAGGTGCACTACCAAATGAAATAATATTGACTGAGTGAGTATGGCAACATTCAAAAGCCTCGATAAATAGTCAAGTTTTGTTGAAGATGAGCCCAAGATTGGTAATTATATAGTGTGCGTGGCATTTAAGAAAAACAGTATTGTTAAGCAAGATATGCAGCAACTGCTGTGTACAAGACTTGCATAATATCAAAATTTCAATGTAGTCTTGTTGGTAGGTTAACTTAACATACTGCACCATACTTTCCCTTGAGTGCCTCACATGCTTAGTTCACCTGATTAACAGCACATCACCTCCCTCTCATATACCACATCACTCCAATTTTTTTCTCCTGCAGAGCTCTCACCCTCCTGAATGTTCAGACCCTTATACTCCAAAGCCTCCTTTACTCTACCCTTTCATTTCCCAGTCATTTTCTCCTTACCCCTGCACTCCCTCTGCTTCCAGCACATAAATTCTCTCAGTCAGTCTTTTCTCTCTCATCCTTTCCATGTGCCAGGACCATTTCATCACACCCTGGTGGGCTGACTTTCAGTGAGGCTATGCCAATTACCACTTTCCTCTCTCTTTGACAGGTCATTTCTTGAAGTGGGAAGATGTAAATCTCCCCTTTCTGTATCAGCAATTTTTTTAAGTGGGACAAAGTGAGTCAAGCAAAGACTTCCTTGGAGGCTCGGTCATCAGTGTCTGATGCTTCCGTACTAAGGCAGGAAAGGCAAGCACATATGAAAAGAGAAATTATGATTTGATTGTGAAAACATGGGACATATTTGTTCATAAAAGTTAATGAATGCTTTTTCATAGGTGCTGGAGATAAGTGCATCATCCCGACGACCTGGCCGTCAAGTTATGAGCCAGCTAGCTGAGGCTACACAGTCACATTCTCTGTCAAATACGTCATCTCAGCCTACGAGTACAGTTACAGCAATGTTTGCTGCTAAGACTTCTTGTTCTGCAAATGCTTTCAAGAAATGTAAGTATGGTAGTTGGCATTTCTCAGTGGATTAATGTAAATTGTGATATGAAAAGGGGGGGGGAGTAAAGGTAAGGTGTATGAGAATTAAATCTTAATCTTGAGGAAATTGGAGATGGAGGATTGTGTTATTCATTTAATTTGATAAAGAGTAAGATGGAATGTAAAGGGAAAGATTATGGAATATTGGAAGAGTTATGATTCTTCTGGAAAGTGGATAGAGGCATCGAAAAACATTTATGAAGGGATTAGCTCTTGGTTTATGGATTTAGGGTAAATTCAAGATGAAGGATGCTGTTTCATAACATAGTACTTCATATATCCATGCTAGATTAGAGGACTATAAGGTTAGATTTTAGGATTGAAGGAATTTGAATCTTTACATTTAGAGGCACTTCAGTGTTTTAAAATTGTGAACCAATCACTGTAAGTGTGACTTTTAGAATGGAAGGTCATTTTGAAATATCTCTTGATATTAGGTTGATAGTATTATGTATTTATCTGTAATACTAGTCATACCTATCCTTGGGGATACGGGAGAAAGAATACTTCCCACATTTTCCCTGTGTATCACAGAAGGCGACTAAAGGGGGAGGGAGTGGGGGCTGGAAATCTCCCCTCCTTGTATTTAAATTTGTAAAAGGGAAAACAGGAGTAAATTGGGGAGTGCTTATCCTCCTCAAAGGCTCAGATTGGGGTGTCTGAATGTGTGTGGATGAGAAGAAAGAAAGGAGATGTTTTGGCTCTGAGTGAGATGAAGCTCAAGGGTAAAGGGCAAGAGTGGTTTGGGAATGTCTCGGGAGTGAAGTTAGGGGTTGGTGAGAGGACAAGAACAGTAGAAGGAATAGCACTATTCCTGAAGCAGGAGTTGTGCAAGTATGCGATACAGTGTAAGAGAGTAAATTCTAGATTGATGTGGGTAAAACTGAAAGTGGATGGAGAGAGATGGGTGATTATTAGTGCCTATGCACCTGTTCATGAGAAGGAAGATCATGGGAAGCAAGCGTTTTGGGAGCAGCTGAGTGAGTGTTTTTGCAGCTCTGATGCATGAGACCTGGTTAAAGTGATGGGTGATTTAAATGTGAAGGTGAGTAGTGTGGCAGTTGAGGGTATTATTGGTGTACATGGGGTGCTCAGTGTTGTAAATGGAAATGGTAAAGAGCTTGTGGATTTGTGTGCTAAAAAAGGAGTGGTGATTGGGAATACCTGGTTTAAAAAGAGAACTATACATAACTATACGTATGTGAGTAGGAAACATGGTCAAAGGGTATTATTGGATTATCTTGTGGAGGCGAAGATGAAGATTTGTAGAGGTTTCCAGAAAAGAAGAGAATGTTGGGGTGAAGACAGTGGTGAGAGTAAGAGAGCTTGGAAAGGAGAATTGTACTACAAAGTACCAGGAGAGATTGAGTGTAGGATGGCAGAAGGTGAGAGCAAATGATGTGAAAGGAGTGGATGAGAAATGGGATGTATTTAGGGAAGCAGTGATGGCTTACATAAAAGATGCATGTGACATGAGAAAGGTGGGAGGTGGGCAGATTAGAAAGGGTTGTGAGTGATGGGATGAAGAAGTAAGATTGTTAGTGAAAGAGAAGAGAGAGGTGTTTGGACAATACTTGCAGGGAAGTAGTGGAAATGACTGGGAGATGTATAAAAGAAAGAGGCAGGAGTTCAAGAGAAAGGTGCACGAAGTGAAAAAGAGGGAAAATGAGAGTTGGGGTAAAAGAGTATCATAAATTTTAGGGAGAATAAAAAGATGCTCTGGAAGGAGGTAAATGATGTGTGTAAGACGAGAACAAATGGGAACATCGGTGAAGGGGTAAGTGAGGAGGTAATAACAAGGAATGAAAAAGTGAGGAGATCGATTGAGTATTTGAAGGTTTGTTGACTGTGTTTGATGATAAAGTGGCAGATATAGGGTGTTTTGGTCAGGGTGGTGTGCAAAGTGAGAGAGTCAGGGAGAATGGTTTGGCAAACCAAGAACAGGTAGCAAAAGCTTTGCGGGAGATGAAATCTGACAAGGCAGTGGAATTCAGTAAAAAGGGGGTTAACTTTGTTGTTCATTAGTTGGTAAGGATATTCATTGTATGTATGGATCATGGTGAAGTGCCTGAGGATTGGCGGAATGCATGCATAGCGCCATTGTACAAAGGCAAAATGGATAAAGGTGAGTATTCAAACTACCGAGGCATACGTTTGTTGAGTACTTTTGGGGAATTATATGGGAGGGTATTGATTGAGAAGGTAAAGGCATGTACAGAGCATCAAATTGGGGAGGAGCAGTGTGGTTTCAGAAGTGGTAGAGATGTGTGGATCAGGTGTTTGCTCTGAAGAATGTATGTGAAAAATACTTAGAAAAGCAGATGGATTTGTATGTAGCATTTATGGATCTGGAGAAGGCATATGATAGGGTTAGTAGAGATGCAATGTGGAAGGTTTTAAGAGTATATGGAGTGGCAGGTAAGTTGCTAGAAGTGGTGAAATGTTTTTACTGAGGATGTAAGGCATTGCACGAGTAGGAAGAGAGGAAAGTGATTAGTTCCCAGTGAATGTCTGTTTGTGACAGGGTTGCGTGATATCTCCATGGTTGTTTAATTTGTTTATGGATGGGGTTGTTTGGGAAGTGAATGTAAGAGTTTTGGAGAGAGAGGCAAGTATGCAGTCTGATGTGGTTCAGAGGTCTTGTTCTTTGCTGATGATACAGTGCTGGTGGCAGATTCAGGTAGGAAACTGCACAGATTGGTGCCCGAGTTTGGTAAAGCATGTAAAAGGAGAAAGTTGAGAGTAAATGTGAATAAGAGCAAGGTTATTAGGTACAGTAGGGTTGAAGGACAAGTTAATTGGAAGGTAATTTTGAAAGAAGAGAGAATGTTGGGGTGAAGAGAGTGGTGAGAGTAAGTGAGCATGGGAAGGAGACTTGTGTGAGGAAGTACCTGGAGAGACTTAGTACAGAATGGAAAAAGGCGAGAACAAAGGACGGAAGAGGAATGGGGGAGGAATGGGATGTATTTAGGGAAGCAGTGATGGCTTGCGCAAAAGATGCTTGTGGCATGAGAAGCGTGGGAGGTGGGCAGATTAGAAAGGGTAGTGAGTGGTGGGATGAAGAAGTAAGATTATTAGTGAAGGAGAAGAGAGAGGCATTTGGACGATTTTTGCAGGGAAATAATGCAAATGAGTGGGAGATGTATAAAAGAAAGAGGCAGGAGGTCAAAAGAATGGTGCAAGAGGTGAAAAAGAGGGCAAATGAGTGTTGGGGTGAGAGAGTATCATTAAATTTTTGGATGGTATTGCAGTGGAATTTATTAAAAAAGGGGGTGACTGTATTGTTGACTGGTTGGTAAGGTTATTTAATGTATGTATGACTCATGGTGAGGTGCCTGAGGATTGGCGGAATGCGTGCATAGTGCCATTGTACAAAGGCAAAGGGGATAAGAGTGAGTGCTCAAATTACAGAGGTATAAGTTTGTTGAGTATTCCTGGTAAATTATATGGGAGGGTATTGATTGAGAGGATGAAGGCATGTACAGAGCATCAGATTGGGGAAGAGCAGTGTGGTTTCAGAAGTGGTAGAGGATGTGTGGATCAGGTGTTTGCTTTGAAGAATGTATGTGAGAAATACTTAGAAAAGCAAATGGATATGTATGTAGCATTTATGGATCTGGAGAAGGCATATGATAGAGTTGATAGAGAAGCTCTGTGGAAGGTATTAAGAATTTATGGTGTGGGAGGCAAGTTGTTAGAAGCAGTGAAAAGTTTTTATCGAGGATGTAAGGCATGTGTACATGTAGGAAGAGAGGAAAGTGAATGGTTCTCAGTGAATGTAGATTTGCGGCAGGGGTGTGTGATGTCTCCATGGTTGTTTAATTTGTTTATGGATGGGGTTGTTAGGGAGGTGAATGCAAGAGTTTTGGAAAGAGGGGCAAGTATGAAGTCTGTTGTGGATGAGAGAGCTTGGGAAGTGAGTCAGTTGTTGTTCGCTGATGACACAGCGCTGGTGGCTGATTCATGTGAGAAACTGCAGAAGCTGGTGACTGAGTTTGGTAAAGTGTGTGAAAGAAGAAAGTTAAGAGTGAATGTGAATAAGAGCAAGGTTTTGAGGTACAGTAGGGTTGAGGGTTAAGTCAATTGGGAGGTAAGTTTGAATGGAGAAAAACTGGAGGAAGTAAAGTGTTTTAGATATCTGGGAGTGGATCTGGCAGCGGATGGAACCATGGAAGTGGAAGTGAATCATAGGGTGGGGGAGGGGGCAAAAATCCTGGGAGCCTTGAAGAATGTGTGGAAGTCGAGGACATTATCTTGGAAAGGAAAAATGGGTATGTTTGAAGGAATAGTGGTTCCAACAATGTTGTATGGTTGCGAGGCGTGGGCTATGGATAGAGTTGTGCGCAGGAGGATGGATATGCTGGAAATGAGATGTTTGAGGACAATGTGTGGTGTGAGGTGGTTTGATCGAGTAAGTAATGTAAGGGTAAGAGAGATGTGTGGAAATAAAAAGAGTGTGGTTGAGAGAGCAGAAGAGGGTGTTTTGAAATGGTTTGGGCACATGGAGAGAATGGGTGAGGAAAGATTGACCAAGAGGATATATGTGTCGGAGGTGGAGGGAACGAGGAGAAGTGGGAGACCAAATTGGAGGTGGAAAGATGGAGTGAAAAAGATTTTGTGTGATTGGGGCCTGAACATGCAGGAGGGAGAAAGGAGGGCAAGGAATAGAGTGAATTGGATCGATGTGGTATACCGGGGTTGACGTGCTGTCAGTGGATTGAATCAGGGCATGTGAAGCGTCTGGGGTAAACCATGGAAAGTTGTGTGGGGCCTGGATGCGGAAAGGTAGCTGTGGTTTCGGGCATTATTGCATGACAGCTAGAGACTGAGTGTGAACGAATGGGGCCTTTGTTGTCTTTTCCTAGTGCTACCTCGCACACATGAGGGGGGAGGGGGATGGTATTCCATGTGTGGCGAGGTGGCGATGGGAATGAATAAAGGCAGACTGTGTGAATTGTGTGCATGGGTATATATGTATGTGTCTGTGTGTGTATATATATGTGTACAATGAGATATATAGGTATGTATATTTGCGTGTGTGGACATGTATGTATATACATTGTGTATGGGGGTGGGTTGGGCCATTTCTTTCATCTGTTTCCTTGCGCTACCTCGCAAACGCGGGAGACAGCGACAAATCAGAATAAATAAATATAATAAAAAGTCAAGTCAATTGGGTGGTGAGTTTGAATGGAGAAAAACTGGAGGAAGTGAAGTGTTTTAGATATCTGGGAGTGGATCTGGCAGCGGATGGAACCATGGAAGCGGAAGTGGATCATAGGGTGGGGGAGGGGGCGAAAATTCTGGGGGCTTTGAAGAATGTGTGGAAGTCGAGAACATTATCTCGGAAAGCAAAAATGGGTATGTTTGAAGGAATAGTGGTTCCAACAATGTTGTATGGTTGCGAGGCGTGGGCTATGGATAGAGTTGTGCGCAGGAGGATGGATGTGCTGGAAATGAGATGTTTGAGGACAATGTGTGGTGTGAGGTGGTTTGATCGAGTGAGTAACGTAAGGGTAAGAGAGATGTGTGGAAATAAAAAGAGCGTGGTTGAGAGAGCAGAAGAGGGTGTTTTGAAGTGGTTTGGGCACATGGAGAGAATGAGTGAGGAAAGATTGACCAAGAGGATATATGTGTCGGAGGTGGAGGGAACGAGGAGAAGAGGGAAACCAAATTGGAGGTGGAAAGATGGAATGAAAAAGATTTTGTGTGATTGGGGCCTGAACATGCAGGAGGGTGAAAGGAGGGCAAGGAGTAGAGTGAATTGGAGCGATGTGGTATACCGGGGTTGACGTGCTGTCAGTGGATTGAATCAAGGCATGTGAAGCATCTGGGGTAAACCATGGAAAGCTGTGTAGGTATGTATATCTGCGTGTGTGGACGTATGTATATACATGTGTATGGGGGGGGTTGGGCCATTTCTTTCGTCTGTTTCCTTGCGCTACCTCGCAAACGCGGGAGACAGCGACAAAGTATAATAAAAAAAAAATAAAAAAAAAAAAGATGTTTTGGAAGGAGGTAAATAAAGTGTGTAAGACAAGGGAACAAATGGGAACATCAGTGAAGGGGGCTAATGGGGAGGTAATAACAAGTAGTGGTGATGTGAGAAGGAGATGGAGTGAGTATTTTGAAGGTTTGTTGAATGTGTTTGATGATAGAGTGGCAGATATAGGGTGTCTTGGTCGAGGTGGTGTGCAAAGTGAGAGGATTGGGGAAAATGATTTGGTAAACAGAGAAGAGGTATTAAAAGCTTTGTGGAGGATGAAAGCCGTCAAGGCAGCGGGTTTGGATGGTATTGCTGTGGAATTTATTAAAAAAGGGGGTGACTGGTTGGTAATGTTATTTAGATGTATGTATGACTCATGGTGAGGTGCCTGAGGATTAGTGGAATGCTTGCATAGTGCCATTGTATAAAGGCAAAGGGAATAAAGGTGAGTGTTCAAATTACAGAGGTATAAGTTTTTTTGAGTATTCCCTGGAAATTATGAGAGGATATTGATTGAGAGGGTGAAGGCATGTACAGGGCATCAGATTGGGGAAGAGCATTGTGGTTTCAGAAGTGGTAGAGGATGTGTGGATCAGGTGTTTGCTTTGAAGAATTTTTTTTTTTTCTTTTTTTCATACTATTCGCCATTTCCCGTGTTAGCGAGGTAGCGTTAAGAACAGAGGACTGGGCCTTAGAGGGAATATCCTCACCTGACCCCCTTCTCTGTTCCTTCTTTTGGGGAAAATATATATATATATATATATATATATATATATATATATATATATATATATATATATATATATATATATATATGTATATATATATATATATATACGTGGGAAGTATTCTTTCACCCCTATCCCCAGGGATAATATACATATATATATACATATACACATACACACACATACACATACATACGCACATATACACACACACACACACACATACATATATATACATATGAGAAACGCAAGAAACAATTTAGAAAACTGAAACTTCTAGCTTGAAATGAATGAAAAAAAGAATGTCACATAATGGTTCAACCTCTGGCTATGGAAAAAAGGAAATGTATAATTCATTTACACAAACGTCAATAGCAGTTCTCATCAATTTAACCACTGTATCAATAAGCTTCAATGTCTAAGCTACATTTTTCTCCAATTTCACTATTTTCCTTTACATTTTCAATTGTGTCTGAAGGTTCTACTTCAAGAGTGATTGTTTTTCCAGTAAGGGTCTTCACATCTTGGTTACATCCACACACATTTAGGCACCCCACTCTGAGCCTTCGAGGAGGATGCTTTACTTGTGGTGCTGACTTCCCTCTTTAAATTTGATCGCCGTTTCCCGCGTAGTTCACTTTCACGTAATCTGGGGGATGAAGTACTTCACTGCCACATTTCCACAATCATGGCACAGGATCCTTGGAAAATAATATTTTCTTGGTTGTGGTGGGTCATTTTTCGCCTCCGCTACCTGGGCCTCCCCGCTATTACAGCTGTGATCATCTCTCGTCTGAAGATCCAGGGAAAGGTGACCCGAAAGGCGCGCTTGAAGGTCTGGTGCATGAAGGCGTAGATGATGAGGTTGACGGCCGGGCTGACGTAGATCATGTACTGCGATTTGTATGAGTTTTGGAAAGAGGGGCAAGTATGAAGTCTGTTGGGGATGAGAGAGCTTGGGAAGTGAGTCAGTTGTTGTTCGCTGATGATACAGCGCTGGTGGCTGATTCATGTGTGAAACTGCAGAAGCTGGTGACTGAGTTTGGAAAAGTGTGTGGAAGAAGAAAGTTAAGAGTAAATGTGAATAAGAGCAAGGTTATTAGGTACAGTAGGGTTGAGGGTCAAGTCAATTGGGAGGTGAGTTTGAATGGAGAAAAACTGGAGGAAGTGAAGTGTTTTAGATATCTGGGAGTGGATCTGGCAGCAGATGGAACGATGGAAGCGGAAGTGGATCATAGGGTGGGGGAGGGGGCGAAAATCCTGGGGGCCTTGAAGAATGTGTGGAAGTCGAGAACATTATCTCGGAAAGCAAAAATGGGTATGTTTGAAGGAATAGTGGTTCCAACAATGTTGTATGGTTGCGAGGCGTGGGCTATGGATAGAGTTGTGCGCAGGAGGATGGATGTGCTGGAAATGAGATGTTTGAGGACAATGTGTGGTGTGAGGTGGTTTGATCGAGTGAGTAACGTAAGGGTAAGAGAGATGTGTGGAAATAAAAAGAGCGTGGTTGAGAGAGCAGAAGAGGGTGTTTTGAAGTGGTTTGGGCACGTGGAGAGGATGAGTGAGGGAAGATTGACCAAGAGGATATATGTGTCGGAGGTGGAGGGAACAAGGAGAAGAGGGAGACCAAATTGGAGGTGGAAAGATGGAGTGAAGAAGATTTTGTGTGATCGGGGCCTGAACATGCAGGAGGGTGAAAGGAGGGCAAGGAATAGAGTGAATTGGAGCGATGTGGTATACCGGGGTTGACGTGCTGTCAGTGGATTGAAGCAAGGCATGTGAAGCGTCTGGGGTAAACCATGGAAAGCTGTGTAGGTATGTATATTTGCGTTTGTGGACGTATGTATATACATGTGTATGGGGGGGGGTTGGGCCATTTCTTTCGTCTGTTTTCTTGCGCTACCTCGCAAACGCGGGAGACAGCGACAAAGTATAATAAAAAAAAATATATATATATATATATATATATATATATATATACATATATATATATCTTTCTTTTAAACTATTCGCCATTTCCCGCGTTAGCAAGGTAGCGTTAAGAACAGAGGACTGGGCCTTTTTTGGAATATCCTCACCTGGCCCCCTCTGTTCCTTCTTTTGGAAAATTAAAAAAAAAAAAAAAACGAGAGGGGAGGATTTCCAGCCCCCCGCTCCCTCCCCTTTTAGTCGCCTTCTACGACACGCAGGGAATACGTGGGAAGTATTCTTAATCCCCTATCCCCAGGGATATGTATGTGAGAAATACTTAGAAAAGCAAATGGATTTGTATGTAGATTTTATGGATCTGGAGATAGAGTTGAAAGAGATGCTCTGTGGAAGGTATTAAGAATATATGGTGTGGGAGGCAAGTTGGTAGAAGCAGTGAAAAGTTTTTATTGAGGATGTAAGGCATGTGTACAAGTAGGAAGAGAGGAAAGTGATTGGTTCTCTGTGAATGTCTGTTTGCTGCAGGGGTGTGTGATGTCTCCATGGTTGTTTAATTTGTTTTTGGATGGGGTTGTTAGGGAGGTGAATGCAAGAGTTTTAGAGAGAAAGGCAAGTATGCAGTCTGTTGTGGATGAGAGAGCTTAGGAAGTGAGTCAGTTGTTGTTAGGTGATGATACAGCGCTGGTGGCTGATTCGGGTGAGAAACTGCAGAAGCTGGTGGCTGAGTTTGGTAAAGTATGTGAAAAAAGAAAGCTGAGAGTAAATGTGAATAAGAGCAAAGTCATTAGGTACAGTAGGGTTGAGGGCCAAGTCAATTGGGAAGTAAGTTTGAATGGAGAAAAACTGGGGGAAGTGAAGTGTTTTAGATATCTGGGAATGGATTTGGCAGCGGATGGAACCATGGAAGCGGAAGTGAGTCATAGGGTGGGGGAGGGGGTGAAAGATCTGGGAGCATTGAAAAATGTGTGGAAGGTGAGAATGTTATCTTGGAAAGCAAAATTGGTTATGTTTGAAGGAATAGTGGTTCCAACAATGTTATATGGTTGCGAGGCATAGGCTATAGATAGATTTGTGTGCAGGAGGTTGGACGTGTTGGAAATGAGATGTTTTAGGACAATATGTGGTGTGAAGTGATTTGATCGACTAAGTAATGAAAGGGTAAGAGAGATGTGTGAGAATAAAAAGAGTGTGGTTAAGAGAGCAGAAGAGGGTGTTTTGAAATGGTTTGTTCACAAGGAGAGAATGAGTGAGGAAAGATTGACAAAGATAATATGTGTCAGAGGTGGAGGGAATGAGGAGAAGTGGGAGACCTAATTGGAGGTGGAAAGATGAAATGAAAAAGGTTTTGAGTGATCGGAGCCTGAACATGCAGGAGGGTTAAAGGCGTGCAAGGAATAGTGTGAATTGGAACGATGTGGTATACCAGGGTAGACGTGCTGTCAATGGATTGAACCAGGGCATGTGAAGCGTCTAGGGTAAACCGTGGAAAGTTCTGTGGGGCCTGGATGTGGAAAGGGAGCTGTGGTTTCGGTGCATTATACATTACAGCTAGAGACTGAGTGTGAACGAATGTGGCCTTTGTTGTCTATTCCTAGTGCTACTTCATGCACATGCATGGGAAGGGGGTTGTCATTTCATGTGTGGCAGGGTGTCGACAGGAATGAATAAAAGCAGACAGTATGAATTATGTACATGTGTATATATGTGCATGTCTGTGTGTGTATATATATGTATACGTTGAGATGTATAGGTATGTATATGTTCATGTCTGGACGTATATGTATATACATGTGTATGTGGGTGGGATGGGCCATTCTTTCATCTGTTTGCTTGTGTTACCTCACTAATGCGGGAGACAGCGAAGAAGTATGATAAATAAATAAATAGATAAATAACTTTGAATGGAGAAAAACTGGAGGAGGTGAAGTGTTTTAGATATCTTTCAGTGGACTTAGCAGCGGATGGAACCATGGAAGCAGAAGTGAGTTACAGGGTGAGGGAAGGGGCATTGGTTCTGGGAGCATCGAAGAATGTGTGGAAAGTGAGAACGTTATCTGGGAGAGCAAAAATGGGTGTGTTTGAAGGAATAATGGTTCCAAAAATGTTATATGGTTGCGAGGCGTTGGCCATAGATAGGGTTGTATGGAGGATGATGGATGTGTTGGAAATGAAATGTTTGAGGACAATATGTGGTGTGGGGTGGTTTGATCAAGTGAGTAATGAAAGGATAAGAGAGATGTGTGGTAATAAAAAGCGTGTGGTTGAGAGAGCAGAAGGTGTGTTGAAATTGCTTGGATACATGGGGAGAATGAGTGAGGAAAGATTGATAAAGAGGATATATGTGTCAGGTGGAGGGAACAAGGAGAAGCGGGAGACCAAATTAGAGCTGGAAGGATGGAGTGAAAAAGATTTTGAGCGGTCAGGGCCTGAATGTACAGGAGGGAGAGATGATTGCAAGGATAAAGTGAGTTGGAACGATATGGTATACCGGGTCAATGTGCTGTCAATGGACTGAACCAGGGCATGTGAAGCGTCTTGGGTAAAGCATGGAAAGGTCTGTGGGGCCTGGATGTGGATAGGGAGCTGTGGTTTTGGTGCATTACACATGACAGCTAGAGAGTGGGTGTGAACGAATGTGGCCTTTTTTTGTCTTTTCCTAGTGCTGCCTCGCTGAAAGGGGGGATACTATATCCTGTGTGGTGGGGTAGTAACAGGAATGGATGAAGGCAAGCAAGTATGAATATGTACATGTGTATATATGTATATGTTTGTGTATGTATATGTTGATATATACAGCGCTGGTGGCTGATTCATGTGAGAAACTGCAGAAGCTGGTGACTGAGTTTGGAAAAGTGTGTGGAAGAAGAAAGTTAAGAGTAAATGTGAATAAGAGCAAGGTTATTAGGTACAGTAGGGTTGAGGGTCAAGTCAATTGGGAGGTGAGTTTGAATGGAGAAAAACTGGAGGAAGTGAAGTGTTTTAGATATCTGGGAGTGGATCTGGCAGCGGATGGAACCATGGAAACGGAAGTGGATCATAGGGTGGGGGAGGGGGCGAAAATCCTGGGGGCCTTGAAGAATGTGTGGAAGTCGAGAACATTATCTCGGAAAGCAAAAATGGGTATGTTTGAAGGAATAGTGGTTCCAACAATGTTGTATTGTTGCGAGGCGTGGGCTATGGATAGAGTTGTGTGCAGGAGGATGGATGTGCTGGAAATGAGATGTTTGAGGACAATGTGTGGTGTGAGGTGGTTTGATCGAGTGAGTAACGTAAGGGTAAGAGAGATGTGTGGAAATAAAAAGAGCGTGGTTGAGAGAGCAGAAGAGGGTGTTTTGAAGTGGTTTGGGCACATGGAGAGGATGAGTGAGGAAAGATTGACCAAGAGGATATATGTGTCGGAGGTGGAAGGAACAAGGAGAAGAGGGTGACCAAATTGGAGGTGGAAAGATGGAGTGAAAAAGATTTTGTGTGATCGGGGCCTGAACATGCAGGAGGGTGAAAGGAGGGCAAGGAATAGAGTGAATTGGAGCGATGTGGTATACCGGGGTTGACGTGCTGTCAGTGGATTGAATCAAGGCATGTGAAGCGTCTGGGGTAAACCATGGAAAGCTGTGTAGGTATGTATATTTGCGTGTGTGGACGTATGTATATACATGTGTATGGGGGGGGGTGGGCCATTTCTTTCGTCTGTTTCCTTGCGCTACCTCGCAAACGTGGGAGACAGCGACAAAGTATAATAAAAAAAAAAAATATAATAATGTATATATATGTGTGTGGATGAGAGTTTATGTGTATGTATATGTGAGTGGTTGGGCCATTCTTCGTCTGTTTCCTGGCGCTACCCTGCTGATGCAGGAAACAGCGATTAAGTATAATTATATTTATATGTTTATTATGGAGCAAATATTATGAAGATTTGTTGAATGTGTTTGATTATAGAGTAGCAGATATAGGGTGTTATGGTTGGGGTGGTGTGCGAAGTGAGAGGGTCATTGAGAATGGTTTGATAAAGAGAGAAGAGATAGTGAAAGCTTTGCGTAAGATGAAAGCTGGCGAGGCGTTGGGTTTGGATGGTATTGCCGTAGAATTTATTAGAAAAGGGGGTGACCGTGTTGTTGATTGGTTGGTAAGGATATTCACTGTATGTATGGATCATGGTGAAGTGCCGGAGCATTGGCAGAATGCATGCAGAATACCATTGTACAAAGGCAAAGGGGATAAATGTGAGTGGTCAAATTACAGAGGCATAAGTTTGTTGAGTATTCCTGGGAAATTATATAGGAGGGTATTGATTGAGAGGGTAAAGGCATGTACAGATGGATTTGTACTTAGCATTTATGGATTTGGAAAAGGCATATCCCTGGGGATAGGAGAGAAAGAGTACATCCCACATATTCCCAGCATGTCATAGAAGGTGACTGAAGGGGGTGGGAGTGGGGGGCTGGAACCCCCCTGTATTTAGATTTCTAAAAGGGGAAACAGAAGGAGCCAAGTGGGGAGTGCTCATCCTCCTCAAAGGCTCAGGTTGGGTTGTCTGAATGTGTGTGTATGTAACCAAGATGAGAAGAAAGGAGAGACTGGAATTATGTTTGAGGAAAGAAACCTGGATGTTCTGGCTCTGAGTGAAATATGAAGCTCAAGGGTAAAGGGGAAGAGTGGTATGGGAGCAAAGTCGGGTTGGTAAGAGGACAAAAGCTAAGGAATGAGTAGCAATACTCCAGAAGCAGGAGTTGTAGGAGTATGTAATAGTGTAAGAAAGTAAATTGTAGATTGTTGTGGGTAAAACTGAAAGTGGATGGAGAGAGATGGGTGATTATTGGTGCCTATGCACCTGATCATGAGAAGAAAGATCATGAAAGGCAAGTGTTTTGGGAGCAGTTGAGTGAGTCTGTTAGCAGCTTTTATGCCCGAGGCTAGGTTATTGTGATGGGTGATTTAAATGCAAAGGTGAGTAATGTGGCAGTTGAGTGTATAATTTGTGTTCATTGGGTGTTCAGTGTTGTAAATGGAAATGGTGAAGAGCTTGTGGATTTGTGTGCTGAAAAAGGACTGGTGTTTGGGAATACCTGATTTAAAAACAGATATACATAAGTATATTTATGTGAGTAGGAGATATGGTCACAGGGCATTATTGGACTAGATGTTAATTGATAGGCGTGTAAAAGAGAGACTTTTTAAATGCTAATGTGCTGGAGGGATGTCTGATCTTATGGAGGCGAAGAGGAAGATTTGTAGATGTGTTCAGAAAAGAAGAGAGAATGTTAGGGAGAAGAGAGTGGTGAGAGTAAGTAAGCTTGGAAATGAGACTTGTGTGAGGAAGTATCAGGAGAGAGTGAGTGTAGAATGGCAAAAGGTGAGAGCAAATGACGTGAGGGGAATGGGTGAGGAATGGAATGTATTTAGGGAAGCAGTGATGGCTGGTGCAAAAGATGCATGTGGCATGAGAAAGGTGGGATTTGGGCAGATTAGAAAGAGTAGTGAGTGGTAGGATGAAGTAAGGTTGGTGTTGAAAGACATAAGAGAGACATTTGGACAATATTTGCAAGGAAGTAGTGCAAATGACTGGGAGATTTTTATTTTATTTATTTATTTTTTTTTATTTTTTTTGCCGCTATCTCCCGCGTTTGCGAGGTAGCGCAAGGAAACAGACGAAAGAAATGGCCCAACCCACCCACATACACATGTATATACATACGTCCACACACGCAAATATACGTACCTACACAGCTTTCCATGGTTTACCCCAGACACTTCACATGCCCTGATTCAATCCACTGACAGCACGTCAACCCCGGTATACCACATCGATCCAATTCACTCTATTCCTTGCCCTCCTTTCACCCTCCAGCATGTTCAGGCCCCGATCACACAAAATCTTTGTCACTCCATCTTTCCACCTCCAATTTGGTCTCCCACTTCTCCTCGTTCCCTCCACCTCCGACACATATATCCTCTTGGTCAATCTTTCCTCACTCATTCTCTCCATGTGCCCAAACCATTTCAAAACACCCTCTTCTGCTCTCTCAACCACGCTCTTTTTATTTCCACACATCTCTCTTACCCTTACGTTACTTACTCGATCAAACCACCTCACACCACACATTGTCCTCAAACATCTCATTTCCAGCACATCCATCCTCCTGCGCACAACTCTATTCATATCCCACGCCTCGCAACCATACAACATTGTTGGAACCACTATTCCTTCAAACATACCCATTTTTGCTTTCCGAGATAATGTTCTCGACTTCCACACATTCTTCAAGGCTCCCAGGATTTTCGCCCCCTCCCCCACCCTATGATCCACTTCCACTTCCATTGTTCCATCCACTGCGAGATCCACTCCCAGATACCTAAAACACTTTACTTCCTCCAGTTTTTCTCCAATCAAACTTACCTCCCAATTGACTTGACCCTCAACCCTACTGTACCTAATTACCTTGCTCTTATTCACATTTACTCTTAACTTTCTTCTTTCACACACTTTACCAAACTCAGTCACCACCTTCTGCAGTTTCTCACATGAATCAGCCACCAGCGCTGTATCATCAGCGAATAACAACTGACTCACTTCCCAAGCTCTCTCATCCACAACAGACTTCATACTTGCCCCTCTTTCCAAAACTCTTGCATTCACCTCCCTAACAACCCCATCCATAAACAAATTAAACAACCATGGAGACATCACACACCCCTGCCGCAAACCTACATTCACTGAGAACCAATCACTTTCCTCTCTTCCTACACGTACACATGCCTTACATCCTCGATAAAACCTTTTCACTGCTTCTAACAACTTGCCTCCCACACCATATATTCTTAATACCTTCCACAGAGCTTCTCTATCAACTCTATCATATGCCTTCTCCAGATCCATAAATGCTACATACAAATCCATTTGCTTTTCTAAGTATTTCTCACATACATTCTTCAAAGCAAACACCTGATCCACACATCCTCTACCACTTCTGAAACCACACTGCTCTTCCCCAATCTGATACTCTGTAAATGCCTTCACCCTCTCAATCAATACCCTCCCATATAATTTACCAGGAATACTCAACAAACTTATACCTCTGTAATTTGAGCACTCACTCTTATCCCCTTTGCCTTTGTACAATGGCACTATGCACGCATTCCGCCAATCCTCAGGCACCTCACCATGAGTCAGACATACATTAAATAACCTTACCAACCAGTCAATAATACAGTCACCCCCTTTTTTAATAAATTCCACTGCAATACCATCCAAACCTGCTGCCTTGCCGGCTTTCATCTTCCGCAAAGCTTTTACTACCTCTTCTCTGTTTACCAAATCATTTTCCCTAACCCTCTCACTTTGCACACCACCTCGACCAAAACACACTATATCTGCCACTCTATCATCAAACACATTCAACAAACCTTCAAAATACTCACTCCATCTCCTTCTCACATCACCACTACTTGTTATGACCTCCCCATTTGCGTCCTTCACTGAAGTTCCCATTTGCTCCCTTGTCTTACGCACTTTATTTACCTCCTTCCAGAACATCTTTTTATTCTCCCTAAAATTTAATGATACTCTCTCACCCCAACTCTCATTTGCCCTCTTTTTCACCTCTTGCACCTTTCTCTTGACCTCCTGTCTCTTTCTTTTATACATCTCCCACTCAATTGCATTTTTTCCCTGCAAAAATCGTCCAAAAGCCTCTCTCTTCTCTTTCACTAATAATCTTACTTCTTCATCCCACCACTCACTACCCTTTCCAATCAACCCACCTCCCACGCTTCTCATGCCACAAGTATCTTTTGCACAATCCATCACTGATTCCCTAAATACATCCCATTCCTCCCCCACTCCCCTTACTTCCATTGTTCTCACCTTTTTCCATTCTGTACTCAGTCTCTCCTGGTACTTCCTCACACAAGTCTCCTTCCCAAGCTCACTTACTCTCACCACCCTCTTCACCCCAACATTCACTCTTCTTTTCTGAAAACCCATACAAATCTTCACCTTAGCCTCCACAAGATAATGATCAGACATCCCTCCAGTTGCACCTCTCAGCACATTAACATCCAAAAGTCTCTCTTTCGCGCGCCTGTCAATTAACACGTAATCCAGTAACGCTCTCAGGCCATCTTTCCTACTTACATACATATACTTATGTATATCTCGCTTTTTAAACCAGGTATTCCCAATCACCAGTCCTTTTTCAGCACATAAATCTACAAGCTCTTCACCATTTCCATTTACAACGCTGAACACCCCATGTATACCAATTATTCCCTCAGCTGCCACATTACTCACCTTTGCCTTCAAATCTCCCATCACTATAACCCGGTCTTGTGCATCAAAACCACTAACACGCTCATTCAGCTGCTCCCAAAACACTTGCCTCTCATGATCTTTCTTCTCATGCCTCGTTGCATATGCACCAATAATCACCCATCTCTCTCCATCAACTTTCAGTTTTACCCATATTAAATGAGAATTTACTTTCTTACATTCTATCACATACTCCCACAACTCCTGATTCAGGAGTAGTGCTACTCCTTCCCTTGCTCTTGTCCTCTCACTAACCCCTGACTTTACTCCCAAGACATTCCCAAACCACTCTTCCCCTTTACCCTTGAGCTTTGTTTCACTCAGAGCCAAAACATCCAGGTTCCTTTCCTCAAACATACTACCTATCTCTCCTTTTTTCACATCTTGGTTACATCCACACACATTTAGACACCCCAATCTGAGTCTACGAGGAGGATGAGCACTCCCCGCGTGACTCCTTCTTTTTCCCATTTTTAGAAAGTATAAGGAGGGGAGGATTTCTGGCCCCCCGCTCCCGTCCCCTCTAGTTGCCTTCTACGACACGTGAGGAACGCGTAAAAAAAACGAGAGGGGAGGATTTCCAGCCCCCCGCTCCCTCCCATTTTAGTCGCCTTCTACGACACGCAGGGAATACGTGGGAAGTATATATATATATATATATATATATACACATATATACATATATACACACACATATACTCACGTATATATATATACATATGAAAAATGTAAGAAATAATTTAGAAATCTGAAAGTTCTAGCTTGAAATGAAATGAAAAATGAATGTCTTATAATGGTTCAACCTCTGGCTATGGATAAGGGAAATGTATAATTTATTTACACAAACGTCAATAGTAGTTTTCATCAATTTAACCACTGTATCATACTGCCTGGTCCACTTCTCTTATCATGAAACTGGAATATTGGCTTATGATGTTTCTCAATTGTCTTCATTACACAAAGTACAACCATATCTTGGATACATGAGGGTAGGTAGTTGGTCATCCGCCATAATAAAGCCTTGACACCCCAAAAGTTTATTTGGACCTCAACTTTTCCAGTACATTCATGAAAAATACCTTTTTGCTTTCCACCTCTATCACTTTGAAAAAATGCTCCCTTTGTTCACATTTCAATGAAATGGGATGCAGCTGTAAAAAGACTTTAAAACTTTAGTGAAAGAGTGTGAGATGTAGTCATTATGGCCAGCAATTTATGAAAAAATTTTCTTTCAGTGAGTGAATGCACTGTGGTCCTTAGCCATAACTTTTGTTACCAACACAACCCTAATGGTGTGCTTTTAAAAGGTACAAATTTCAGAATACTTAAAACCAGGTCCCTCAGAGATTTCTGAAGTTGAAAAAAGTTAAATCCTTCAGGGAGAGCATGAGTTTAAAATACTGAATACTGTAAATCGCTACATGCTCTTTGATTATTATCATAATATTTTCAACTCACTGTATACCCCACAATGAAGGTTAAAAGTAGTATAATGTTAGTAAATGCCCCTTTGTTCCAATGTAATTAAAGCTTATCAATAAAGGACCCTTTGGTTTCAGTTTTCAAAGAAGCCTAATGTCACATGCAGCATTTCAAGATCTGTTAATCTGACATTAGATTTTATACCTAGTTCACATGTATTTCATATTATGCCACAACAATCCGATGTATATCTCGCTTTTTAAACCAGGTATTCCCAGTCACCAGTCCTTTTTCAACACATAAATCTACAAGCTCTTCACCATTTCCATTTACAACAATGAACACTCCATGTATACCAATTATTCCCTCAACTACCACATTACTAACCTTTGCATTCAAATCACCCTTCACTATAACCCGGTCTTGTGCATCAAAACCACTAACACACTCATTCAGCTGCTCCCAAAACACTTGCCTCTCATGATCTTTCTCCTCATGCCCAGGTGCATATGCACCAATAATCACCCATCTCTCTCCATCCACTTTCAGTTTTACCCATATCAATCTAGAATTTACTTTCTTACACTATATCACATACTCCCACAACTCCTGATTCAGGAGTATTGCTACTCCTTCCCTTGCTCTTGTCCTCTCACTAACCCCTGACTTTACTCCCAAGACATTTCCAAACCACTCTTCCCCTTTACCCTTTAGCTTCGTTTCACTCAGAGCCAAAACATCCAGGTTCCTTTCCTCAAACATACTACCTATCTCTCCTTTTTTCTCATCTTGGTTACATCCACACACATTTAGACACCCCAATCTGAGCCTTCGAGGAGGATTAGCACTCCTCGCGTGACTCCTTCTGTTTCCCCTTTTAGAAAGTTAAAATACAAGGAGGGGAGGGTTTCTGGCCCCCCGCTCCCGTCCCCTTTAGTCGCCTTCTATGACACGTGAGGAATGTGTGGGAAGTATTCTTTCTCCTCTATCCCCAGGGGATATATATATATACACACACAGACATATACATATATACACATACGAATAAAGTGCATATGAACGCGCACCTTCATAGAACATACAAACCTCCAACAGCCAGGATCGAACCCGGGACCCCTGTGCAAGAGGCAGGCATGCTAACCGCTAGGTTATGGGACTGTATTATAGGAAACAACTATTCGAAATACTAAGTACTCGAATACCCTTCGTCTCACAATGGTGAGCAACGGGGTCTATACCGGTTATTTCCGAACAGACGCACATAGCCAGCTGATAGCGTTTTATCGAACCTAAGTGTACAACGTGGAGGTATATGAATATGAATAAAGTGCATATGAACGCGCACCTCCGTAGAACATACAAACCTCCTACAGCCAGGATCGAACCCGGGACCCCTGTGCAAGAGGCAGGCATGCTAACCGTTAGGCTATGGGACTGTATTATAGGAAACAACTATTCGAAATACTAAGTACTCGAATACCCTTTGTCTCACAATGGTGAGCAACGGGGTCTATACCGGTTATTTCCGAACAGACGCACATAGCCAGCTGATAGCGTTTTACCGAACCTAACTGTACAACGCGGAGGTATATGAATACAAATAAAGTGCATATGAACGCGCACCTTCATAGAACATACAAACCTCCAACAGCCAGGATCGAACCCGGGACCCCTGTGCATGAGGCAGGCATGCTAACCGCTAGGCTATGGGACTGTATTATAGGAAACAACTATTCGAAATGCTAAGTACTCGAATACCCTTCGTCTCACAATGATGATCAACGGAGTCTATTCCGGTTATTTCCGAACAGACGCACATAGCCAGCTGATAGTGTTTTACCGAACCTAACTGTACAATGCGGAGGTATATGAATACGAATAAAGTGCATATGAACGCGCACCTTCATAGAACATACAAACCTCCAACAGCCAGGATCGAACCCGGGACCCCTGTGCAAGAGGCAGACATGCTAACCGCTAGGCTATGGGACTGTATTATAGGAAACAACTATTCGAAATACTAAGTACTCGAATACTCTTCGTCTCAGTGGTGAGCAACGGGGTCTATACCGGTTATTTCCGAACAGACGCACATAGCCAGCTGATAGCGTTTTACCGAACCTAACTGTACAACGCGGAGGTATATGAATACGAATAAAGTGCATATGAACGCGCACCTTCATAGAACATACTGATGATACAGCGCTGGTGGCTGATTCATGTGAGAAACTGCAGAAGCTGGTGACTGAGTTTGGTAAAGTGTGTGAAAGAAGAAAGTTAAGAGTAAATGTGAATATGAGCAAGGTTATTAGGTACAGTAGGGTTGAGGGTCAAGTCAATTGGGAGGTGAGTTTGAATGGAGAAAAACTGGAGGAAGTAAAGTGTTTTAGATATCTGGGAGTGGATCTGGCAGCGGATGGAACCATGGAAGCAGAAGTGGATCATAGGGTGGGGGAGGGGGCGAAAATTCTGGGAGCCTTGAAGAATGTGTGGAAGTCGAGAACATTATCTCGGAAAGCAAAAATGGGTATGTTTGAAGGAATAGTGGTTCCAACAATGTTGTATGGTTGCGAGGCGTGGGCTATGGATAGAGTGGTGCGCAGGAGGATGGATGTGCTGGAAATGAGATGTTTGAGGACAATGTGTGGTGTGAGGTGGTTTGATCGAGTAAGTAACGTAAGGGTAAGAGAGATGTGTGGAAATAAAAAGAGCGTGGTTGAGAGAGCAGAAGAGGGTGTTTTGAAATGGTTTGGGCACATGGAGAGAATGAGTGAGGAAAGATTGACCAAGAGGATATATGTGTCGGAGGTGGAGGGAACGAGGAGAAGAGGGAGACCAAATTGGAGGTGGAAAGATGGAGTGAAAAAGATTTTGTGTGATCGGGGCCTGAACATGCAGGAGGGTGAAAGGAGGGCAAGGAATAGAGTGAATTGGAGCGATGTGGTATACCGGGGTTGACGTGCTGTCAGTGGATTGAATTAGGGCATGTGAAGCGTCTGGGGTAAACCATGGAAAGCTGTGTAGGTATGTATATTTGCGTGTGTGGATGTATGTATATACATGTGTATGGGGTTGGGTTGGGCCATTTCTTTCGTCTGTTTCCTTGCGCTACCTCGCAAACGCGGGAGACAGCGACAAAGCAAAAAAAAAAAAAAAATATATATATATATATATATATATATATATATATATATATATATATATTAAATATATATATTATATATATATGTATATATATATGTATATATATATATATATCCCTGGGGATAGGGGAGAAAGAATACTTCCCACGTATTCCCTGCGTGTCGTAGAAGGCGACTAAAAGGGAAGGGAGCGGGGGGCTGGAAATCCTCCCCTCTTGTTTTTTTTTTTTTTTTTTTTTTTTTTTCTTTTTTTTAATTTTCCAAAAGAAGGAACAGAGAAGAGGGCCAGGTGAGGATATTTCCTCAAAGGCCCAGTCCTCTGTTCTTAACGCTACCTCGCTGTCGCGGGAAATGGCGGATAGTATGAAAAAAATATATATATATATATATATATATATATATATATATATATATATATATATATATATATATATATATATATATATATATATAGGTACAGTAGGGTTGAGGGTCAAGTCAATTGGGAGGTAAGTTTGAATGGAGAAAAACTGGAGGAAGTAAAGTGTTTTAGATATCTGGGAGTGGATCTGGCACCGGATGGAACCATGGAAGCAGAAGTGGATCATAGGGTGGGGGAGGGGGCGAAAATCCTGGGAGCCTTGAAGAATGTGTGGAAGTCGAGAACATTATCTTGGAAAGCAAAAATGGGTATGTTTGAAGGAATAGTGGTTCCAACAATTTTGTATGGTTGCGAGGCGTGGGCTATGGATAGAGTTGTGCGCAGGAGGGTGGATGTGCTGGAAATGAGATGTTTGAGGACAATGTGTGGTGTGAGGTGGTTTGATCGAGTAAGTAACGTAAGGGTAAGAGAGATGTGTGGAAATAAAAAGAGCGTGGTTGAGAGAGCAGAAGAGGGTGTTTTGAAATGGTTTGGGCACATGGAGAGAATGAGTGAGGAAAGATTGACCAAGAGGAAATATGTGTCGGAGGTGGAGGGAATGAGGAGAAGTGGGAGACCAAATTGGAGGTGGAAAGATGGAGTGAAAAAGATTTTGTGTGATCGGGGCCTGAACATGCAGGAGGGTGAAAGGAGGGCAAGGAATAGAGTGAATTGGATCGCTGTGGTATACCGGGGTTGACGTGCTGTCAGTGGATTGAATCGGCATGTGAAGCGTCTGGGGTAAACCATGGAAAGCTGTGTAGGTATGTATATTTGCGTGTGTGGACGTGTATGTATATACATGTGTATGGGGGTGGGTTGGGCCATTTCTTTCGTCTGTTTCCTTGCGCTACCTCGCAAACGCGGGAGACTGCGACAAAGCAAAATATATATATATATATATATATATATATATATATATATATATATATATATATATATTTATTTATTTTTCTTTGTCGCTGTGTCCTGCGTTTGCGAGGTAGCGCAAGGAAACAGACGAAAGAAATGGCCCAACCCACCCCCATACACAATGTATACACACACACACGTCCACACACGCAAATATACATACCTATACATCTCAATGTACACATATATATACATACACAGACACATACATATATACCCATGCACACAATTCACACTGTCTGCCCCCATTCACTCCCATTGCCACCTCGCCACACATGGAATACCATCCCCCTCCCCCCTCATGTGTGAGAGGTAGCACTAGGAAAAGACAACAAAGGCCCCATTCGTTCACACTCAGTCTCTAGCTGCCACGCAATAATGCCCGAAACCACAGCTCCCTTTCCACATCCAGGCCCCACACAACTTTTATTGGTTTACCCCAGACGCTTCACATGCCCTGATTCAATCCACTGACAGCACGTCAACCCTGGTATACCACTTTGATCCAGTTCACTCTATTCCCTGCCCGCCTTTCACCCTCCTGCATGTTCAGGCCCCGATCACACACAATCTTTTTCACTCCATCCTTCCACCTCCAATTTGGTCTCCCACTTCTCCTCGTTCCCTCCACCTCCGACACATATATCCTCTTGGTCAATCTTTCCTCACTCATTCTCTCCATGTGCACAAACCATTTCAAAACACCCTCTTCTGCTCTCTCAACCACGCTCTTTTTATTTCCACACATCTCTCTTACCCTTACATTACTTACTCGATCAAACCACCTCACACCACACATTGTCCTCAAACATCTCATTTCCAGCACATCCACCCTCCTGCGCACAACTCTATCCATATCCCATGCCTCGCAACCATACAACATTGTTGGAACCACTATTCCTTCAAACATACCCATTTTTGCTTTCCGAGATAATGTTCTTGACTTCCACACATTCTTCAAGGCTCCCAGGATTTTCGCCCCCTCCCCCAGCCTATGATTCACTTCCGCTTCCATGGTACCATCCGCTGCCAGATCCACTCCCAGATATCTAAAACTTCCTCCAGTTTTTCTCCATTCAAACTTACCTCCCAATTGACTTGACCCTCAACCCTACTGTACCTAATAACCTTTCTCTTATTCACATTTACTCTTAACTTTCTTCTTTCACACACTATACCAAACTCAGATGCATATGCACTGATAATCACCTACCTCCATAATCCACTTTCAATCAGGCTGAGGCTCACTTTAACACATTCTCTACAATTCCTTCATTTCCTCTTGCACCTCACACTAACCTCTGACTTAATCGCTTGGACATTCCCATGCCTTTCATCCCCTCACCCATTAGGTTTGTTTTACTCAGAGCTAGAACATCCATGTTCCTTTTTCAAATGTACCACCTCTCCTTCCTTCTCTTGGTGGTTACATCCAAGCACATTCAAGTACCCCAGCCTGAGCCATTTAGGAGGATGAGCACTCTTCACTTGGCTCCTTTCTTTTCCAACCATGGCTGTTAAATTTGTTTATGGCAGGGATGTTGAAGGAGGTAAATGTATTGTCTTAGAGAGAGGAGCAATTATGTAGTCTGTTGGTGATGAGAGTGCCAGGGAAATGAGTCAGTTGTTTGCTAATGTCATGGCACTGATGGCAGATTCAGGTGAGAAACTGTGTTTGAGAGAGTATGTAAGGAGGAAGTTGAGAGTAAATGTGAATATAAGCATGGTTATTAGGTTAAACAATAGAGACAGGTTGGTTAGGATGTGTAATGTTTAATGGAGGAAACTTGGAAGTGGGATATTTTAGATACCTAGGATTGGACATTGAACATGACAGCAAATAAAACTATGAAAGAAGAGATGAGTCATGGTCTTTGTAAGGGGGTGAAGGTTCTTGGAGTAGTGAAGAATGTGTGGAGAGTTCTTTGTAATGGGGTGAAGGTTCTTGGAGCAGTGAAGAATGTGTGGAGAGTTGTTGTCCAGGAGGGCAGAAATGGGTGTATTTGAAAGTTTGATAGTCCCACTGATGTTGCATGTATGGAGGAGGATGGATGTGTTGGAGATGAAATGTGTGTGGACAATATGTGGTGTTAGGAGTGTTGATGAAGTAAGTGATAATAATGTAAGAGAGAGGATGTGGTAATAAGAAAAGTATGGTTGAGAGTGCTGAAGAGGGTTTGCCAAAATGGTTTGGACATTTGGAGAGGTTGGCAAAGAGGGTATATATATTAGAAGTGGAGGGGACAAGGAGAAGGGGTAGACCAAATTGGAGATGGAAGGAGTGAGTGAAAAGGATAGTAAGTGATCAGGTCATAATCATGCTGGAGGTTGAAAGGTATGCATGGGCTATTGTGAATTGGAGGAATTTGGTAAGCAGGCATTGACATGCTGTCAGTGGACTGAACCAGGGAATATGAGGCAGCTGGGGGAAACCAGGGAAAAGGTACATGGGGCTGGTTTTGGTGTATTACATTCACATGACAGCTAAAGAATGGATGTGAATGAGCTGTCATCTATTCCTGGTACTACCTTGCTAATGCAGGAAAGTGTGAACAAGTATTAAAAAAATTAATATATGTTCTTATTTACTTTCTTACATTCTTACTTGTATACTTATATACACATTCAGACATATTTTGAATGTTTAGGACCTCATCCCTGATAAGACCTCCTGCTTAGATTATATCCTTGAAGCTGTAAGAGGTATGTAAAAGGGATCCTGGTTTTATATAATGATGAAAATAATAACACATGCACTGTATCCATCTGCTTCTGCACAACCTACAGATAAGGCTGTGAAGAGGAGGATAGATGTGTTAGGAATGGAATATGTGTTGTGAGGTGGTTTGATCAAGTAATGAAAGGGTAGGAGAGAGGTGTGGTAGTGAAAAGAGTGTGATTGAGAGAGCTCAGAGGGTGTGCTGCAGTGGTTTGGACCCATGGCGAGAATGATTGAGAAAAGGTTTATAAAGAGGATATATGTGTCAGAAGGAGAATGGCAAGACTAAATTGAAGATGGAAGGATAGAGTAAGATTTTGAGTGATCGGGGCCTTGAACATGTGGGAGGGTGAAAGATTTCCACAGGATAGATTGGAATTATTTGGTATACAGGGGTCTATGTGAAGCGTTACAGGTAAACCATGGGAAGGTCTGTTGGGCTTGATTGTGGATGGGTAGCTGTGGTTTCAGAGCACTACACATAACAGGTAGAGAGGATAGGAGCAGATATGTCCTTTCTTTGTCTATTTCTGGCCTACCTCACTGTCACAGGAAATAGCAACCATGTATAAAGAAAAAAATGCTGATGTAATTATCAATTTGTAAGTATTTTATCATTATTTATTTTGCTTTGTTGCTGTCTGCCGTGTTTGCGAGGTAGCGCAAGGAAACAGATGAAAGAAATGGCCCAACCCACCCCCATACACATGTATATACATACACGTCCACACACGCAAATATACATACCCTATACATCTCAATGTACACATATATATACACACACACACATACACATGTACATAATTCACACTGTCTGCCCCTACTCATTCCCATCACCACCCCGCCACACACGGAGTAACATCCCCTCCCCCCTCATGTGTGCGAGGTAGCACTAGGAAAAGACAACAAAGGCCCCATTCGTTCAGTCTCCAGCTGTCATGTAATAATGCCCGAAACCACAGCTAACTCTCCACATCCGGGCCCCACAGAACCTTCCACGGCCCACCCCAGACGCTTCACATGCCCTGATTCAATCCATTGACAGCACGTCGACCCTGGTATACCACATCGATCCAATTCACTCAGTTCCTTGCCTGCCTTTCACCCTCCTGCATGTTCAGGCCCCGATCACTCAAAATCATTTTCACTCCATCTTTCCACCTCCAATTTGGTCTCCCACTTCTCCTTGTTCCCTCCACCTCCGACACATATATCCTCTTGGTCAATCTTTCCTCACTCATTCTCTCCATGTGCCCAAACCATTTCAAAACACCCTCTTCTGCTCTCTCAACCACGCTCTTTTTATTTCCACACATCTCTCTTACCCTTACATTACTTACTCGATCACACCACCTCACACCACATATTGTCCTCAAACATCTCATTTCCAGCACACCCACCCTCCTGCACACAACTCTATCCATAGCCCATGCCTCGCAAGCATACAACATTGTTGGGACCACTATTCCTTCAAACATACCCATTTTTGCTTTCCGAGATAATGTTCTCGACTTCCAAACATTCTTCAAGGCTCCCAGGATTTTCGCCCCTTCCCCCAGCCTATGATTCACTTCCGCTTCCATGGTTGCATCCGCTGCCAGATCCACTCCCAGATATCTAAAACACTTTACTTCCTCCAGTTTTTCTCCATTCAAACTTACCTCCCAATTGACTTGACCTTCAACCCTACTGTACCTAATAACCTTGCTCTTGTTCACATTTACTCTTAACTTTCTTCTTTCACACACTTTACCAAACTCAACCTCCCAAGCTCTCTCATCCACAACAGACTGCATACTTGCCCCTCTTTGCGAAACTCTTGCATTCACCTCCCTAACAACCCCATCCATAAACAAATTAAACAACCATGGAGACATCACACACCCCTGCCGCAAACCTACATTTACTGAGAACCAATCACTTTCCTCTCTTCCTACACGTACACATGCCTTACATCCTCGATAAAAACTTTTCACAGCTTCTAACGGCTTGCCTCCCACACCATATATTCTTAGTACCTTCCACATAGCATCTCTGTCAACTCTATCATCTGCCTTCTCCAGATCCATAAATGCTACATACAAATCCATTTGCTTTTCTAAGTATTTCTCACATACATTCTTCAAAGCAAACACCTGATCCACACATCCTCTACCACTTCTGAAACCACACTGCTCTTCTCCGATCTAATGCTCTGTATATGCCTTCACCCTCTCAATCAATACCCTCCCATATCATTTCCCAGGAATACTCAACAAACTTATACCTCTGTAATTTGAGCACTCACTCTTATCCCCTTTGCCTTTGTGCAATGGCACTATGCAAGCATTCTGCAAATCCTCAGGCACCTCACCTTGAATCATACATACATTGAATAACCTTACCAACCAGTCAACAATACAGTCACCGCCTTTTTTAATAAATTCCACTGCAATACCATCCAAACCTGCTGCCTTGCTGGCTTTCATCTTCTGTAAAGCTCTTACTACCTCTTCTCTGTTTACCAAATCATTTTCCCTAACCCTCTCACTTTGCACACCACCTCGACCAAAACACCCTATATCTGCCACTCTATCATCAAACACATTCAACAAACCTTCAAAATACTCACTCCATCTCCTTCTCACATCACCACTACTTGTTATCACCTCCCCATTAGCCCCCTTCACTGAAGTTCCCATTTGCTCCCTTGTCTTATGCACTTTATTTACCTCCTTCCAGAACATCTTTTTATTCTCCCTAAAATTTAATGATACTCTCTCACCCCAACTCTCATTTGCCCTATTTTTCACCTCTTGCACCTTTCTCTTGACCTCCTGCCTCTTTCTTTTATACATCTCCCACTCAGTTGCATTTTTTCCCTGCAAAAATCGTCCAAATGCCTCTCTCTTCTCTTTCACTAATAGTCTTACTTCTTCATCCCACCACTCACTACCCTTTCTAATCAACCCACCTCCCATGCTTCTCATGCCACAAGCATCTTTTGCGCAAGCCATCACTGCTTCCCTAGATACATCCCATTCCTCCCCACTCCCCTTACCTCCTTTGTTCTCACCTTTTTCCATTCTGTACTCAGTCTCTCCTGGTACTTCCTCACACAAGTCTCCTTCCCAAGCTCACTTGCTCTCACCATCCTCTTCACCCCAACATTCTCTCTTTTCTGAAAACCCCTACAACTCTTCACCTTCGCCTCCACAAGATAATGATCAGACATCCCTCCAGTTGCACCTCTCAGCACATTAACATCCAAAAGTCTCTCTTTCGCGTTCCTGTCAATTAACACGTAATCCAATAACGCTCTCGGGCCATCTCTCCTACTTACATATGTATACTTATGTATATCTCGCTTTTTAAACCAGGTATTCCCAATCACCAGTCCTTTTTCAGCACATAGATCTACAAGCTCTTCACCATTTCCATTTACAACACTGAACACCCCATGTATACCAATTATTCCCTCAACTGCCACATTACTCACCTTTGCATTCAAATCACCCATCACTATAACCCAGTCTCGTGCATCAAAACCACTAACACACTCATTCAGCTGCTCCCAAAACACTTGCCTCTCATGATCTTTCTTCTAATGCCCAGGTGCATATGCACCAATAATCACCCATCTCTCTCCATCAACTCTCAGTTTTACCCATATCAATCTAGAATTTACTTTCTTACATTCTATCACATACTCCCACAACTCCTGTTTCAGGAGTATTGCTACTCCTTCCCTTGCTCTTGTCCTCTCACTAACCCCTGACTTTACTCCCAAGACATTCCCAAACCACTCTTCCTCTTTACCCTTGAGTTTCATTTCACTCAGAGCCAAAACATCCAGGTTCCTTTCCTTAAACATACTACCTATCTCTCCTTTTTGTAAGTGACTTTATGTACAATGCTGGGAGTGGGTTTTACTTTCAAGGGGCCTCATTCCATGAACATTATCTCTCACACCACTTAAATTTCTATGTGCTGTCTGCATTAACCATGTCTTCAGTTATATTGTACTCCATTCTTCCACCATTCTTATACTAGTGAACTACTTCCTTACATCTTTTTTAACAAGTTTCTTGCTTGATTTCTTGTTATGTTTACTGTTCTTTCTGAACATGAGTTGAAGAACTGTTCACTTTTTACATCATAGATCTGTTTTAATAACTTTAAGGTTGTGATAAGGTCACCTTTCATTTTTCTCTGTTCCAAGGTAAGTGAAGCGTATATAAAGCCTCCAGCATTTCCATATTTACAAGGGTGTATGGATTGACTGTCATCAAAATAACAGCCTCTCCATTCAAAAGGTTATTTCATTATATTGTTTTCATCCCCCAGCAAAACACCCATCGCTTGGAGAAGACAGCCAGGGATCTGGTAAAGATTCGAGAAGAAGAACATGGTCTCTCTTGTTTTATTCGAGGATGTGAGTAAAATATGTGTTTGATATGAACTAGTATAGTCTGATTTATTTGTTAAGAAGTGAATGTTTTTATTAAGGGTATTTAATTTTAATGAGCTGCATTTAGATTTGAATCCATCATGTTAGCTTGCAAGTGTCCCATTTTTATTTTCATCATTTGCTCTAAACAAGATCCATTACAGCTTCAGAATCTATATATTGCCTTCTCATAACTCTGTGGTATTGGCATATCTGAACTTTACACAATATCTCCACCCATACTCCCCACTACTGAATACCCATTTCTTAGTGATCTGTTATCTGCCATTCATTAAAGATACATTAGATAATGTAGACACAGAAAAAAGTTTCAAGAATAATGCTCACCAATATCAGGCAATCACTTGCAAGGTAAGAATTTGCTAGCAAGTGATGGCATCCACCAAGGCATAAAGTAAATTTGTTTTTAACCACATTATATATAGTTAATAGAAATTATAATCTGTCCCTTTAAAACTTAACGCCTGTCCCATGAGTGAGATACTCTCTTCCACAAAAAGTAAATAGCCTGTCCCTTGAGTGAGACTTAAATGGAAATTTGAGGTTGTGGTGAACTGTTGGCAGAGGGGAGGTAGGAGGATGAGGAAATACACCCTCCTCCTTCCCTCCCTCTCGCTCTGCTATTGCTTTCTGCACAGTTGGCTTCTTTAATTGATAATTTTTGTTCATATAACTTTCTTTAACTTTATGTTCAGTATATCCCTGGGGATAGAGAAGAAAGAACACTACCCATTTATTCCCTGCTTGTCATAGAAGGGGACTAAAAGGGACAGGCTTTGGCTTTGGAAACCCTTCCCACCTTTTATTTCAATTTCTAAAAGTTGAAACAAAAGGAGCAAAGTTAATAGTGCTCATCTTTCTGAAAGGCTCATGTTGAGATGTCTGGATGTATGTGGATGTAACCAAGAAAAGAAGGGAGAGATTGGTAGTTTTAAGGAGAGGAGCCTGGATGTTCTGGCTCAGAGTGAAACTACGCTCTAGTGCAGTGGTTCCCAAATGACAGGTTATGGCCCTTTCGGTAATCATTTTACCATTTGAAGGAGGCCAGAGACATCTGTATCTGATGACAGTGATGCTAATCAGACAGAGCTTTTGAATTTTCAGAAAGATTCAGGTGCCAAGGTTAAGTGTGAAGCTGAATCCCTCACAGTGTTTTGGTCATCGGTGGCAGCTTCCTACCCAAACTTTTGGGACCTAGTTTTCTGTCACCTCTTACCATTAGCATCACCCTGTTCTTTCAAGCTGCTTTCTCTCATCTTCTTCACATCAAAACAAAACATCAAATTAGATTGGAGGTGAAGCAGGTCCTACAATGCAGTCTGAGTGTGACAAAATCAAGAATCTGGTTCATAATATGCAGTATCACCCATCACACTGATGAAATAGGGGATGCAAAAAGAGTTTACACCTTGTTTAAAAGACATCTTATAAACTCTCAGAACTTTCATTTCATGAGTTTTCTTCCCTAGGAATTTGTAGTATTTTCTCATTCCATGAATGCACTCAAAGAATGTTAAAAAAAAATTCAACTTTATATGTTACATTTATTAAATATATTTTTTATATCAATCACTGATATATAGTCACTATCCCTGGGGATAGGGGAGAAAGAATACTTCCCACACATTCCCTCTATGCCGTAGAAGGTGACTAAAGGGGATAGGAGTGGGGGAGGGGGCAGAAACCCTCCCCTTCTTTTATTTTAACTTTCTAAAAGAGGAAACAGAAGAAGGCCACGCGGGGAGTGCTCATCCTCCTCGAAGGCTCAGATTGGGGTGTCTAAATGTGTGTGGATGCAACCAAGATGAGAAAAAAGGAGAGATAGGTGGAATGTTTGAGGAAAGGAACCTGGATATTTTGGCTCTGAGTGAAACGAAGCTCAAGGGTAAAGGGGAAGAGTGGTTTGGGAATGTCTTGGGAGTAAAGTCAGGGGTTGGTGAGAGGACAAGAGCAAAGGAAGGAGTAGCAGTACTCCTGAAACAGGAGTTGTGGGAGTATGTGATAGAGTGTAAGAAAGTAATCTCTAGATTGATATGGGTAAAAGTGAAAGTGGATGGAGAGAGATGGGTGATTATTGGTGCCTATGCACTTGGGCATGAGAAGAAAGATCATGAGAGGCAAGTGTTTTGGGAGCTGCTGAGTGAGTGTGTTAGCAGTTTTGATCCACAAGACCTGGTTATAGTGATGGGTGATTTGAATGCAAAGGTGAGTAATGTGGCAGTTGAGGGAATAAATAATTATGGTGTACATGGGGTGTTCAGTGTTGTAAATGGACATGGTGAAGAGCTTGTAGATTTGTGTGCTAAAAAAGGACTGGTGATTGGGAAAACCTGGTTTAAAAAGAGAGATATACATAAATATATGATTGTAAGTAGGACAGAAAGCCAAAGAGCGTTTTTGGATTACGTGTTATAATTGATAGGCGTGTGAAAGAGAGACTTTTGGATGTTAATGTCCTGAGAGGTGCAACTGGAGGGGTGTTTGATCATTATCTTGTGGAGGTAAAGGTGAAGATTTGTAGAGGTTTTCAGAAAGGAAGAGAAAGTGTTGCATTAAATATAGTGTTGAGAGTGAGTGAGCTTGGGAAGGAGACTTATGTAAGGAAGTGCCAGGAGAGACTGAGTGCACAATGGAAAAAGGTAAGAGCAAAGGACATAAGGGGAGTGGGGGAGGAATGGGATGTATTTAGAGAAGCAGTGATGGCTTGCACAAAGGATGCTTGTGGCATGAAAAGCATGGGAGTTGAGCAGATTAGAATGGGTAGTGAGTGGTGGGATGAAGAAGTAAGATTATTAGTGAATGAGAAGAGAGAGGCATTTAAATGATTTTTGCAGGGAGATAGTGCAAATGATTAGATGTATAAAAGAAAGAGGCAGGAGGTCAAGAGAAAGATCCAAGAGGTGAAAAAGAGAGTAAATGAGTGTTGGGTTGAGAGAGTATCATTATATTTTAGGGAGAATAAAAAGATGTTTTGGAAGGAGGTAAATAAAGTGCGTAAGACAAGAGAACAAATGGGAGCATCGATGGAGGGGGCTAATGGAGAGGTAATAACAAGTAGTGGTGATGTGAGAAGGAGATGGAGTGAATTTTTTGAAGGTTTGTTGAATGTGTTAGATGATAGAGTGGCAGATATAGGGTGTTTTGGTCGAGGTGGTGTGCGAAGTGAGAGGGTCAGGGAGAATGTTTGGTAAACAGAGGAGAGGTAGTGAAAGCTTTGTGGAAGATGAAAGCTGGCAAGGCGGTGGGTTTGGATGGTATTGCAGTGGAAATTATTAAAAAATGGGGTGACTGTATTGTTGACTGGTTGGTGAGGATACTCATTGTATGTATGGCTCATGATGAAGTGCCTGAGGATTGGCAGAATGCATGCATAGTGCCATTGTATGAAGGCAAAGGGATAAAGGTGAGTGTTGAAATTACAAAGGTATAAGTTTGTTGAGTATTCCTGGGAAATTCTATTGGAGGGTATTGATTGAGAGGGTGAAGGCATGTATACAGCATCAGATTGTCGAAGAGCAGTGTGGTTTCAGAAGTGGTAGAGGATGTGTGGATCAAGTAATTGCTTTGAAGAATGTATATGAGAAATACTTAGAAAAGCAAATGGATTTGTATGTAGCATTTATGGATCTGGAAAAGGCATATGATAGAGTTCACAGAGATGCTCTGTGGAAGATATTGAGAGTATATGGTGTGGGAGGCAAGTTGCTAGAAGCAGTGAAAAGCTTTTATCAAGGATGTAAAGCATGTGTATGAGTAGGAAGAGAGGAAAGTGATTGGTTCCCAGTGAATGTCGGTTTGCGGCAGGGGTGCGTAATTTCTCCATGGCTGTTTAATTTGTTTATGGATGGAGATGTTAGGGAGGTGAATGTAAGAGTTTTGCAGAGAGGGCCAAGTATGCAGTCTGTTGTGGATGAGAGGGCTTAAGAAGTGAGTCAGTTGTTGTCCGCTGATGATACAGCGCTGGTGGCTGATTCAGGTGAGAAACTGCAGAAGCTGGTGACTGAGTTTGGTAAAGTGTGTGAAAGAAGAAAGCTGAGCGTAAATGTGAATAAGAGCAAGGTTATTAGGTACAGTAGGGTTGAGGGACAAGTCAACTGGGAGGTAAGTTTGAATGGAAAAAAACTGGAGGAAGTGAAGTGTTTTAGATATCTGGGAGTGGATTTGGCAATGGATGGAACCATGGAAGCAGAAGTGAGTGGAGAGGGCGAAGGTTCTATGAGCGTTGAAGAATGTGTGGAAGGCGAGAACATTATCTCGGAAAGCAAAAATGGATATGTTTGAAGGAATAGTGGTTCCAACAATGTTATATGGTTGCGAGGCGTGGGCTATAGATTTAGTTGTGCAGAGGAGGGTGGGTGTGTTGGAAATGAGATGTTTGAGGACAATATGTGGTGTGAGGTGGTTTGATCGAGTAAGTAATGAAAGGGTAAGAGAGATGTGTGATTATAAAAAGAGTGTGGTTGAGAGAGCAGAAGAGGGTGTATTGAAATGGTTTGGTCACATGGAGAGAATGAGTTAGGAAAGATTGAGAAAGAGAATATATGTGTCGTAAGAGGAGGGAACGAGAAGTGGGAGACCAAATTGGAGATGGAATGAAAAAGATTTTGAGTGATTGAGGTCTGAACATGCAGGAGGGCGAAAAGTGTGCAAGGAATAGGGTGAATTCGAACGATGTGGTATACCGGGGTGGGTGTGCTGTCAGTGGATTGAACCAGGGCATGTGAAACATCTGGGGTAAACCATGGAAAGTTTTGTGGTGCCTAGATGTGGGAAGGGAGCTGTGGTTTTGGTGCATTACACATGACAGCTAGAGACTGAGTGTGAACTTATATGGCCTTTGTTGTCTTTTCCTAACGCTACCTCGTGCGCGTGCATGGGGAGGGGGTGTCATTTCATGTGTGGCAGGGTGGCAACGGGAATGAATAAAGGCAGCAAGTATGAATTATGTACATATGTCTATGTCTATGTATGTATTTATTTATTATTTATTTTGCTTTGTCGCTGTCTCCCGTGTTAGCAAGGCAGCGCAAGGAAACAGATGAAAGAATGGCCCAGCCCACCCACATACACATGTATATACATACACGTCCAGACACGCAAATATACATACCTATACATCTCAACATATACATATATATACACACAGACATATACATATATGTCTGTGTATGTATTTATTTATTATTTATTTTGCTTTGTCGTTGTCTCCCACGTTAGCGAGGTAGCGCAAGGAAACAGACGAAAGAATGGCCCAGTCTACCCACATACACATGTATATACATACACATCCAGACACGCAAATATACATACCTATACATCTCAACGTATACATATATATACACACAGACATATACATATATACACATGTACATAATTCATACGTTGAAATGTATAGGTGCATGTGTGGACCTGTATGTATATACTTGTGTATGTGGGTGGGTTGGGCCATTCTTTCGTCTGTTTCCTTGCGCTACTTCGTTGATATGGGAGACAGTGACAAAGTATAATAGATAAATAATCAGTCACTGAGTTTGGAAGAGTGTGTGAAAGGAGGACATTGAAAGTGAATAGGAATAAAAGCATGATTATTAGGTATAGTAGGGTTGAAGAACAGATTAGTTGAGGTTTAAGTTTGAATGGAGATAATTTGAAGTGAAGTGTTTGAGATACCTAGGAATGGAACCATGAAAATAGATTGAGTCGTAGGTTAGGTGAGGGGTGGAGTCGAAGATGCTGGGAGCACTGATGAATGTGTGGAAAGAGAACGTTATCTGGGTGGGCAAAATTGGATGAGTCAAGGTATAGTAGTCCAAGCATTATTATATGCATGCAAAGCATTGGCTATGGTTAAGGCTGCAGAGAAGGGTGGATGTGTTGCTAATGAAATGTTTTAAGGACAGTAAGTGGTGTGCAGTGGTTTGATTGAGTAAGGGGTGAAAGGGTAAGAGAGAGATGTGGTAATGTATAGAGTGTGGTTGAGAGAGCTGAAGAGGGTGTGTTGAAATGGTTTAGACATATAGAGAGAATGAGTGAAGAAAGCTTGACAAAGGGAATATGTGTCAGAAGTGGAGGGAACAAGAAGAACCAGGGGACAAATTGGAGATGGAAGGATGGAGTAAAAAAAAATTTGGGGCATTCACAGCCTGAACATGCTGGAGGGTGAAAGAAGTGCACAGAATAGAGTGAATTGGAACTATGTGGTAAACTAGAGTTGACGTGCCATCATTGTTCTAAACAAGGGCACGTGAAATGTTGAGAAAGCCACGGAAAGGTCTCTGGGGCCTGGATATGGAACTGGAGCTGTGGTTTTGGTGAATTACACATGACAGTGAGAGAATGAGTTTGAACGGATATGGTCTTTCTTCATATGCTTCCTAGTGCTACCTCACTGATGCATGGAGCAGCGTTCAGGTTGAGGGAGGAAAAGAGAAGGTATGTGTTTTTTCTCTTCTTTCATATGCTTGTGCTATTTCCTGTTGGGTTGCCTGGCATCGGGAATGAATGAAGGCAAGCAGATATGAATATACACATTTGTAGGTATATATGAAAAGGTTTTTCCATCCATACATATTTGCTGTTTCCCACATTAGTAAGGTAGTGCTAAGAACAGAGAACTGAGCCTGAGAGAGAATATCCTCACTTGACCCACTTCTCTGTTTCTTCTTTTAGAAAATTGAAAATGGGAGAGGAGGATTTCCAGCCCCCACTCCCTCCCCTTTTAGTTGCCTTGTATGAGATGCAGGAAATACGTGGGAAGTAACCTTTCTCCCCTATCCTTAGAGATGATACATGTATGTATATTTATATTATATTTATTATCCTTTGTCGCTGTCTCCCGCATTAACGAGGTAGCGCAAGGAAACAGACGAAAGAATGGCCCAACCCACCCACATACACATGTATATACATACACGTCCACACTCGCACATATACATACCTATACATCTCAACGTATACATATATATACACACTCAGACATATACATATATACACATGTACATAATTCATACTGTCTGCCCTTATTCATTCCCGTCACCACCCCCGCCACACATGAAATGACAGCCCCCTCCCCCTGCATATGCGCGACATAGCGCTAGGAAAAGACAATAAAGACCACATTCGTTCACACTCAGTCTCTAGCTGTCATGTATAATGCACCGAAACCACAGCTCCCTTTCCACATCCAGGCCCCACAAAACTTTCCATGGTTTATCCCAGACGCTGCACATGCCCTGGTTCAATCCTTTGACAGCATGTCAACCCCAGTATACCACATCGTTCCAATTCACTGTATTCCTTGCATGCCTTTCACCCTCCTTCATGTTCAGGCCCCAGTCGCTCAAAATCTTTTTCACTCCATCTTTCCACCTTCAATTTAGTTTCCCACTTCTCCTCGTTACCTCCACCTCTGATACATATATCCTCTTTGTCAATCTTTCCTCACTCATTCTCTCTATGTGACCAACTATTTCAAAACTCCCTCTTCTGCTCTCTCTCAACCACACTATTTTTATTACCACACATCTCTCTTACCCTTACATTACTTACTCGATCAAACCACCTCACACCACATATTGTCCTCAAACATCTCATTTCCAGCACACCCACCCTCCTCTGCACAACTCCATCTATAGCCCATGCCTTGCAACCATATAACATTGTTGGAACCACTATTCCTTCAAACATAACATTTTTGCTTTCTGAGATAATTCTCGACTTCCACACGTTTTTCAACACTCCCAAAACTTTCGCCCTCTCCCCCACCCTATGATTCACTTCTGCTTCCATGGTTCCATCCACTGACAAATCCACTCCCAGATATCTAAAACACTTTACTTCCTCCAGTTTTTCTCCATTCAAACTTACCTCCGGATTGACTTGTCCCTCAACCCTACTCTACCTAATAACCTTGCTCGGATTCACATTTACTCTCAGCTTTCTTCTTTCACACACTTTACCAAACTCAGTCACCAGCTTCTGCAGTTTCTCACCCGAATCAGCCACCAGCGCCTGTATCATCAGCAAACAACAACTGACTCACTTCCCAAGCTCTCTCATCCACAACAGACTGCATACTTGCCCCTCTTTCCAAAACTCTTGCATTCACCTCCCTAACAACCCCATCCATAAACAAATCAAACAACCATGGAGACCATGCACCCCTGCCACAAACCAACATTCACTGAGAACTAATCACTTTCCTCTCTTCCTACATGTACACATGCCTTACATCCTCGATAAAAGCTTTTCACTGCTTCTAACAACTTGCCTTCCGCCTTCCACACCATATATTCTTAATTCCTTCCACAGAGCATCTCTATCAACTCTATCATATGCCTTCTCCAGATCCATAGATGCTACATACAAATCCATTTGCTTTTCTAAGTATTTCTCACATACATTCTTCAAAGCAAACACCTGATCCACACATCCTCTACCACTTCTGAAACCACACTGCTCTTCCTCAATCAGATGTTCTGTACACACCTTCACCCTCTCAGTCAATCCACTCCCATACAATTTCCCAGTAATACTCAACAAACTTATACCTCTGTAATTTGAGCACTCGCTTTTATCCCCTTTGCCTTTGTACAGTGGCACTATGCAAGCATTCCACCAATCCTCAGGCACCTCACCATGAGTCATACATACATTAAATAACCTTACCAACCAGTCAACAATACAGCACCCCCTTTTTTTGATAAATTCCACTGCAATACCATCCAAACCTTGCCGGCTTTCATCTTCCGCAAAGCTTTTACTACCTCTTCTCTGTTTACCAAATCATTTTCCCTAACCCTCTCACTTTGCAAACCACCTCGACCAAAACACCCTATATCTGCCACTCTATCATCAAACACATTCAACAAACCTTCAAAATACTCACTCCATCTCCTTCTCACATCACCACTACTTGTTATCACCTCCCCATTAGCCCCCTTCACTGATGTTCCCATTTGTTTCCTTGTCTTTTTTTTTTTTTTTTTTTTTTTTTTTTTTATACTTTGTCGCTGTCTCCCGCGTTTGCGAGGTAGCGCAAGGAAACAGACGAAAGAAATGGCCCAACCCCCCCCCCATACACATGTACATACACACGTCCACACACGCAAATATACATACCTACACAGCTTTCCATGGTTTACCCCAGACGCTTCACATGCCTTGATTCAATCCACTGACAGCACGTCAAACCCTGTATACCACATCGCTCCAATTCACTCTATTCCTTGCCCTCCTTTCACCCTCCTGCATGTTCAGGCCCCGATCACACAAAATCTTTTTCACTCCATCTTTCCACCTCCAATTTGGTCTCCCTCTTCTCCTCGTTCCCTCAACCTCCGACACATATATCCTCTTGGTCAATCTTTCCTCACTCATTCTCTCCATGTGCCCAAACCATTTCAAAACACCCTCTTCTGCTCTCTCAACCACGCTCTTTTTATTTCCACACATCTCTCTTACCCTTACGTTACTTACTCGATCAAACCACCTCACACCACACATTGTCCTCAAACATCTCATTTCCAGCACATCCATCCTGGTGACTGAGTTTGGTAAAGTGTGTGGAAGAAGAAAGTTAAGAGTAAATGTGAATAAGAGCAAGGTTATTAGGTACAGTAGGGTTGAGGGTCAAGTCAATTGGGAGGTGAGTTTGAATGGAGAAAAACTGGAGGAAGTGAAGTGTTTTAGATATCTGGGAGTGGATCTGTCAGCGGGTGGAACCATGGAAGCGGAAGTGGATCATAGGGTGGGGGAGGGGGCGAAAATTTTGGGAGCCTTGAAAAATGTGTGGAAGTCGAGAACATTATCTCGGAAAGCAAAAATGGGTATGTTTGAAGGAATAGTGGTTCCAACAATGTTGTATGGTTGCGAGGCGTGGGCTATGGATAGAGTTTCCTTGTCTTACACACTTTATTTACCTCCTTCCAAAACATCTTTTTATTCTCCCTAAAATTCAATGATACTTTCTCGCTCCAACTCCCATTTGCCTTATTTTTCACCTCTTGCACCTTTCTCTCGACCTCCTACCTCTTTCTTTTATACATCTCCCAGTCATTTGCATTATTTCCCTGCAAAAAACGTCCAAATGCCTCTCTTCTCTTTCACTAATAATCTTACTTCTTCATCCCACCACTCACTAACCTTTCTAATCTGCCCAACTTCCATGCTTCTCATGCCACAAGCATCTTTTGCACAAGCCATCACTGCTTCCCTAAATACATCCCATTCCTCCCCCACTCCCATTACGTCCTTTGTTCTAATCTTTTTCCATTCTGTACTCAATATCTCCTGGTACTTCCTCGCACAAGTCTCCTTCCCAAGCTCACTTACTCTCACCATTCTCTTCACCCCAGTATTCTCTCTTCTTTTCTGAAAACCTCTACAAATCTTCACCTTTTCCTCCACAAGATAATGATCAGACATCCCTCCAGTTGCACCTCTCAGCACATTAACATCCAAAAGTCTCTCTACCGTGCACCTATCAGTTAACATGTAATCCAATAACGCTCTCTGGCCATCTCTCCTACTTACATACATATACTTATCTATATCTCTCTTTTTAAACCAGGTATTCCCAATCACCAGTCCTTTTTCAGCACATAGATCTACAAGCTCTTCACCATTTCCATTTACAACTCTGAACACCCCATGTACACCAATTATTCCCTCAACTGCCACATTACTCGCCTTTGCATTCAAATCACCCATCACTGTAACCCGGTCTCGTGCATCAAAACTACTAACACACTTAGTCAGCTGCTGCCAAAACACTTGCCTCATGATCTTTCTTCTCTTGCCCAGGTGCATATGTACCAATAATCACCCATCTCTCTCAATCCACTTTCAGTTTTACCCATATCAATCTAGAGTTTACTTTCTTACACTCTATCACATACTCCCAGTACTCCTGTTTCAGGAGTATTGCTACTCCTTCCCTTGCTCTTGTCCTCTCACTTACCCCTGACATTACTCCCAAGACATTCCCAAACCACTCTTCCCCTTTACCCTTGAGCTTCATTTCACTCAGAGCCAAAACATCCAGGTTCCTTTCCTCAAACATACTACCTATCTCTCCTTTTTTTCTCATCTTGGTTACATCCACACCCCAATTTGAGCCTTCGAGGAGGATTAGCACTCCCCGCATGACTCCTTCTTGTGTTTCCCCTTTTAGAAAGTTAAAATACAAGGAGGGGAGGGTTTCAAGCCCCCCGATCCCATCCCCTTTAGTCACCTTTTACGATACTTGAGGAATGCGTGAGAAGTATTCTTTCTCCCCTATCCCCAGGGATAAGTATGTTGTTTCTTTCAAACTATTTGCCATTTCCCGCGTTAGTGAGGTAGCATGAAGAACAGAGGACTGGGCCTTTGAGGGAATATCCTCACCTGGCCCCCTTCTCTGTTCCTTCTTTTGGAAAATCAAAAAAAAAAAAAAAAAAAAGAGGGGAGGATTTCCAGCCCCACAGCTCCCTCCCCTTTTAGTCGCCTTCTACGACATGCAGGGAATACGTGGGAAGTATGTATGTATGTATATGTATATATATGTATGTGTATGTGCTAGAGACTGAGTGTGAATGAATGTGACTTTTTTCAGCTGTTTTCCTGGCACTACCTCGCTGAAGAGGGGTTAGCAGTGCTATTTCGTGTATGGCTGTGTAGCAGCATGAATGGATTAAGACAATCAAGTATGAATATGTTCATGTGTATATATGTATATGTCTATGTATATTTATGTATATGTTGATATGCATATGTATGTGTATGGATGTTTATTTATATATATATATGCATATGAGTGGATGGACCATTCTTCATCTGTTTTCTGGCACTACCTCACTGTTGCAAGAAACAGCGATTAGATATAATGAATGAGTATTATTCTGCCTGAGTATTGGTGGAATGCTTGCATAGTGCCATTGTACAAAGGCAAAGGGGATAAAAGTGAGTGCTCAAATTACAGAGGTATAAGTTTGTTGAGTATTCCTGGGGGATTATATGGGAGGGTATTGATTGAGAGGTTGAAGGCATGTACAGAGCATCAGACTGGGGAAGAGCAGAGTGGTTTCAGAAGTGGTAGAGGATGTGTGGATCAGGTGTTTGCTTTGAAGAATGTATGTGAGAAATACTTAGAAAAGCAAATGGATTTGTATGTAGCATTTATGGATCTGGAGAAGGCATAAGATAAGAGTTGATAGAGATGCTCTGTGGAAGGTATTAAGAATATATAGTGGGAGGAAAGTTGTTAGAAGCAGTGAAAAGTTTTTATCGAGGATGTAAGGCATGTATACGAGTAGGTAGAGAGGAAAGTGATTGGTTCTCAGTGAATGTTGATTTGTGGCAGGGGTGCATGATGCCTCCATAGTTATTTAATTTGTTTATGGATGGGTTTGTTAGGGAGGTGAATGCAAGAGTTTTGGAAAGAGGGGCAAGTATGCAGTCTGTTGTGGATGAGATAGCTTGGGAAGTGAGTCAGTTGTTGTTCGCTGATGATACAGCGCTGGTGGCTGATTCATGTGAGAAACTGCAGAAGCTGGTGACTGAGTCTGGTAAAGTGTGTGAAAGAAGAAAGCTGAGAGTAATGTGAATAAGAGCAAGGTTATTAGGTACAGTAGGGTTGAGAGACAAGTCATTTGGGAGGTAAGTTTGAATGGATAAAAACTGTAGGAAGTGAAGTGTTTTAGATATCTGGGAGTGGATTTGTCAGTGGATGGAACCATGGAAGTGGAAGTGAATCATAGGGTGGGGGAGAGGACGAAAGTTCTGGGAGCATTGAAAAATGTGTGGAAGTCGAGAACATTATCTTGGAAAGCAAAAATGTTTATGTTTGAAGGAATAGCGTTTCCAACAATTTCATATGGTTGCGAGGCATGGGCTATAGAATAGCTGTGCGAAGGAGGGTGGATGTGCTGGAAATGAGATGTTTGAGGACAATGTGTGGTGTGAGGTGGTTTGATCGAGTAAGTAATGAATGGGTAAGAGAGATGTGTGAGTATAAAAAGAGTGTGGTTGAGAGAGCAGAAGAGGGTGTTTTGAAATGGTTTGGTCACATGGAGAGAATGAGTGAGGAAATATTGATAAAGAGGATATATGTGTCAGAGGTGAAGGTAACGAGGAGAAGTGGGAGACCAAATTGGAGGTGGAAAGATGTTTGAAAAAGATTTTGAGTGATCGGGGCCTGAACATGCAGGAGGGTGAAAGGCGTGTAAGGAATAGAGTGAATTGGAACGATGTGGTATACCGGGGTCGACGTGCTGTCAGTGGATTGAACCAGGGCATGTGAAGCGTCTGGGGTAAACCATGGAAAGTTTTGGTTTATATATTATGTATAGGGGATAGGGGATTAAGAATACTTCCCACGTATTCCCTGCATGTCGTAGAAGGCGACTAAAAGGGTAGGTAGCAGGAGGCGGGAAATCCTCCCCTCTCGTTTTTTTTTTTTTTTTTTTTTTTTTTTTTTTTTTTCCAAAAGAAGGAACAGAGGGGGAGTCAGGTGAGGATATTCCACAAAGGCCCAGTCCTCTGTTCTTAACGCTACCTCGCTAATGCGGGAAATGGCGAATAGTTTAAAAGAAAAGAAAAGAAAGTATATTTATTTATACTTATTGTCTCCCGCACTAGTGAGGTAGTGCAAGGAAACAGACAAAAGAATGGTGCAACCCACCCACATACACATGCATATACATAAATGCCCACACACGCATATATACATACCCATTCATTTCATTGCATACATATATATACATACACAGACATATACATATAAACATATGTACATATTCTTACAAGCTGCCTTCACCCATTTTCTCCACCACCCCGCCACACATGGAATGGTACACACACACACATGCGCACGCGCGCGAGTGTGAGGTAGCGCTAAGAAAATACATCAAAGACCACATTCATTTACACTCAGTCAGTAGCTGTCATGAGACGCTTCACGTGCCCTGGTTCAATCCATTGAAAGCACATCGACCTCGGTATACCACATTGTTCCAATTCCCTCTATTCCTTGTGAGCAAATATGGGTATGTTTGAAGGAATAGTAGTTCCAACAGTGTTATATGATTGCGAGGCATGGGCTATAGATATAGTTGTACGGAGGAGGGTGGATATGTTGGTAATGAAATGTTTGAGGACAATATGTGATGTGAAGTGGTTTGATCGAGCAAGTAATGTATGGGTAAGAGAGATGTATGGAAATAAAAAGAGTATGGTTAAGAGAGCAGATGAGGGTGTGTTGAAATGATTTGAACATATGGAGAGAATGAATGAGGAAAGATTGGCAAAGAGGATATATGTGCCAGAGGTGGAGTGAATGAGGAGAAGCAGTAGACCAAATTGGAGGTGGAAGGATGGAGTGAAAAATATTTTGAGCGATCAGGGCCTGAACATACAGGAGGGTGAGAGGCATGCAAGGAATAGAGTGAATTGGAATGATGTGGTATACTGGGGTCGACTTCTGTCAATGGACTGAACCAGGGCATGTGAAGTGTCTGGGGTAAACTATGGAAAGGTCTGTGGGGCCTAGATGTGGATTGGGAGCTGTGGTTTTGGTGCATTACACTTGAAAGCTAGAGACTGAGTGTGAACAAATGTGGCCTTTATGTCTGTTCCTGGTGCTACTTCACTGAAGCAGGGGATAGCGATGCTGTTTTCCTGTGGGGCGGGGTGGTGACAGGAATGGATGAATGCAAGCAAGTATGAATATGTACGTGTATATATTATCAGTGTAATTGTTTTGATATGTATGTATATGTTGATATGTATATGTATGTATACGTGTGTGTATAGGAGTGGATGAGCCATTCTTCGTCTGTTTGCAGGCGCTACCTTGCTGGCTGGAAACAGCGATTATGTATGATAATAATTATAATGATAATGATAATAGTAATAATGATAATGGTAATATATGTGTATGTGTATGTGTATGAGAGAGAGAGAGAGTGGATGTGTCTTTCCTCGCCTGTTTCCTGACGCTACCTTGCTAACACGGAGATCAAGAATGGAAAAAATTCATACATCGCTTTTTTCTGCTTGAGCGAGGTAGCCTCATGAGGTATCTCAATTTTAATTGATTTAACCAAGATGAGATGAAAGGAGAGATAAGAATTGTGTTTGAGTAAAGAATTCTGGATGTTCTGAACTCAGAGCCAGGACATCCAGGTTTCTTTCCTGAAACATACCACTTATCTCTGCTGTCTTCTCATCTTGATTACATCGACACACATTCAGACACCCAAGTCTGAGCTTTTGAGAGAGATGAGCGCCCCTTACCTGGCTCTGTCTTCTGTTTCCTCCTTTAGAAATTGAAATACAGGAAGGGGAGGGTTTCCAACTCCCTTCAGTGTCCTATGAAACACGGAATACAAAGGTAAAATTCTTTCTCCCCTACCTATATTATCTATATTAAAAAGCCCTAAAAAGCCACATTAACATTGCACAGCCCTGTTTCACACCCACTTGAACACCAAAACTTACACTCAACTCTCCATCCATTCTTAACACTATAGTAGGCTTTCACAGCATCCAACAGGTGTACCCCTGCCCCATATATCCTAAGCATATCCCATAAATCATTCCACTTGACTCTGTCACACACTTTCTCCAGATCCAAAAAAGATGCATAGAGCTTCTTACTTTTGCTAGATACTTTTCCAGTCTTTTTCACCACAAAAATCTGGTCCACACATTCCCAGCCTTCCCAACAAAAAACCTTGCTCCTCTCTTATTCTGCATTCAGTCACTTCCATCACTCTGTTAATCAGCATTCTTGCATACACTTTTCCTGTTGTACTTAATTGACTTATTCCTCTGTAATTGCTACATATATCTTCATCACCTTTTCCTCTGAATTAAGGAATAATAATAGCTTTTACCCAACCCTCAGGCACTACCATGTTTCCAAGCTGAATTACATATCAGATGCATCCACTCTTATCACACATTCTCCTCCATGCTTCAGTATTTCTGCCATAGTCCCATCCACTCCAGGTGCCTTTCCTACCTTCAGCCTCATTGTTGCCCTTCTTACCTCCATTTTTGCTATAGGCCCTTGCACTTGTATCCCATTCATCCCATCCTCCATACCAGTGCATGTAATAACTGGTGCCTCCCATTCTCCCACATTATCATTTCTTCAAAATACTCTCTACATCTTCCTTTCACTTCCTCCTTTTGATTCAGTTGCTACCCTTCCTTACTTCTTACATTAATATTAACACTCTTTCATCCACCCCTTTCCTTTTTCACCTTCCAGTAGTTTCTTATTTTCCCTAAACTTTTTATTTTTGATTATTTTTGCACAAATTTGGTGCCATATTGATATGCAGCACCTTGTATATATATGTTTTTGCATGTTTATATTATATGTTTCAAAGAATAATTTCTTCCTGTTTTATTCTTATAGATTGACATTGTGTTTGAGGAGTGGGATGAGGGTTTCATATCTGCTGTAAACAGCTTCATGGCTTCAACAAAAAGGCCAATTATATTAACAGTGAGTCACCCATCACCTAGTGTCCTGTCTAGAATAAAGGGGAATTATGAGAAGATTGATTTTGTACCACCACCGGAAGATCTTACAGGTATTTATTATATTTATTGGAGTATTTTATCCCTTGGGATAGGGGAGAAAGAATACTTCCCACGCATTCCTCACGTGTCGTAGAAGGCGACTAAAGGGGACGGGAGCAAGGAGCTAGAAACCCTCCCCTCCTATTTTAACTTTCTGTTTCTCTAAAAGGGAAAGCAGAAGAAGGAGTCACACGGGGAGTGCTCATCCTCCTCGAAGGCTCAGATGTGTAAATGTGTGTGGATGTAACCAGGGTGAGAAAAAAGGAGAGATAGGTAGTATCGGAAAAGAACGTGGATGTTGTAGCTCTGAGTGAAATGAAGCTCAAGGGTGAAGGGGAAGAGTGGTTTGGGAATGTCTTGGGAGTAAAGTCAGGGGTTGGTGAGAAGACAAGAGCGAGGGAAGGAGTAGCACTACTCGTGAAATGGGGCTAGTGGGAGTATGTGATTGAGTGTAAGAAAGTAAACTCTAGAGATGGGTAAAACTGAAAGTGGATGGAGAGAGATGGGTGTTTATTGGTGCATATGCACCTGGGCATGAGAAGAAAGATCATGAGAGGCAAGTGTTTTGGGAGCAGCTGAGTGAGTGTGATAGTAGTTTTGATGCACGAGACCGGGTTATAGTGATGGGTGATTTGAATGCAAAGGCGAGTAATGTGGCAGTTCAGGGAATAATTGGTGTACATGGTGTGTTCAGTATTGTGAATGGAAATGGTAAAGAGCTTGTAGATTTGTGTGCTGAAAAAGGACTGATGATTGGGAATACCTAGTTTAAAAGGAGAGATATACATAAGTATACGTATGTAAGTAGGAGAGATGGCCAGAGGGCGTTATTGGATTATGTGTTAATTGATAGGCGCGCGAAAGAGACTTTTGGATGTTACTGTGCTAAGAGGTGCAACTGGAGGGATGTCTAATCATTACCTTGTGGAGACGAAGATGAAGATTAGAGGTTTTCAGAAAAGAAGAGAGAATGTTGGGGTGAAGAGAGTGGTGAGAGTAAATGAGCTTGGGAAGGAGACTTGTGTGAGGAAGTACCAGGAGAGACTGAGTGCAGAATGGAAGAAGGCAAGGGCAAAGGACGTAAGGGGAGTGGGGGAGGAATGGGATGTATTTAGGGAAGCAGTAATGGCTTGCGCAAAAGATGCTTGTGGCATGAGACGCATGGGAGGTGGGAAGATTAGAAAGGGTAGTGAGTGGTGGGATGAAGAAGTAAGAGTGTTAGTGAAAGAGAAGAGAGGCATTTGGACAAGTTTTGCAGAGAAAAAATGCAAATGACTGGGAGATGTATAAAAGGAGGCAGGAGGTCAAGAGAAAAGTGCAAGAGATGAAAAAGAGGGCAAATGAGAGTTGGGGTGAGAGTACCAAGACTGAGTGCAGAATGGAAGAAGGCAAGGGCAAAGGACGTAAGGGGAGTGGGGGAGGAATGGGATGTATTTAGGGAAGCAGTAATGGCTTGCGCAAAAGATGCTTGTGGCATGAGACGCATGGGAGGTGGGAAGATTAGAAAGGGTAGTGAGTGGTGGGATGAAGAAGTAAGAGTGTTAGTGAAAGAGAAGAGAGGCATTTGGACAAGTTTTGCAGAGAAAAAATGCAAATGACTGGGAGATGTATAAAAGGAGGCAGGAGGTCAAGAGAAAAGTGCAAGAGATGAAAAAGAGGGCAAATGAGAGTTGGGGTGAGAGTACCATTGAATTTTAGGGAGAATAAAAATATGTTTTGGAAGGAGGTAAATAAAGTGCGTTAGACGAGAACAAATGGGAACATCAGTGAAAGGGGCTAATGGTGAGGTGATAACAAGTAGTGGTAATGTGAGAAGATGGAGTGACTATTTTGAAGGTTTGTTGAATGTTAGATGATATAGTGGCAGATATAGGGTGTTTTGGTCAAGGTGGTGTGTGAAGTAAGAGGGTTAGGTAGAATGATTTGGTAAACAGAAAAGAGGTAGTAAAAGCTTTGCGGATGATGAAAGCCAGCAAGGCAGCGGGTTTGGATGGTATTGCAGTGGAATTTGTTAAAAAAGGGGGTGACTGTGTTGTTGACTTATTCATAAGGATACTTGATGTATGTATGACTCATGGTGAGGTGCCTGAGAATTGGCGGAATGCATGCATAATGCCATTGTACAGAGGCAAAGGGGATAAAGGTGAGTGCTCAAATTACAGAGGTATAAGTTTGTTGAGTATTCCTGGTAAATTATATGGGAGTGTATTGATTGAGAGGGTGAAGGCATGTACAGAGCATCAGATTGGGGAAGAACAGTGTGGTTTCAGAAGTGATAGAGGGTGTGTGGATCAGGTGTTTGCTTTGAAGAATGTATGAGAAATACTTAGAAAAGCAAAAGGATTTGTATGTAGCATTTATGGATCTGAGAAGGCATATGATCAAGTTGATAAAGATGCTCTGTGGAAGGTATCAAGAATATATGGTGTGAGAGGCAAGTTGTTAGAAGCAGTGAAAAGTTTTTGTTGAGGATGTAAGGCATGTGTACGAGTAGGAAGAGAGGAAAGTGATTGGTTCTCAGTGAATGTCGGTTTGCAGCAGGGGTGTGTGATGTCTCCATGGTTGTTTAATTTGTTTATGGATGGGGTTGTTAGGGAAGTGAATGCAAGAGTTTTGGAGAGAGGGGCAAGTATGCAGTCTGTTGTTGATGAGAGAGCTTGAGAAGTGAGTCAGTTGTTGTTCGCTGTTGATATAGCGCTGGTGGTTGATTCGGGTGAGAAACTGCCGAAGCTCGTGACTGAGTTTGGTAAAGTGTGTGAAAGAAGAAAGCTGAGAGTAAATGTGAATAAGAGCAAAGTTATTAGGTATAGTAGTTTTGAGGGACAAGTCAATTGGGAGGTAAGTTTGAATGGAGAAAAACTGGAGGAAGTAAAGTGTTTTAGATATCTGGGAGTGGATTTGGCAGCAGATGGAACCATGGAAGCGGAAGTGAGTCACAGAATGGGGGAGGGGGCGAAAGTTCTGGGAGCATTGAAAAATGTGTGGAAGGCGAGAACATTATCTCGGAGAGCAAAAATGGGTATGTTTGAAGGAATAGTGGTTCCAACAATGTTATATGATTGTGTGGCATGGGCTATAGAGTTAGTTGTGCAGAGAAGGGTGGATGTGCTGGAAATGAGATGTTTGAGGACAATATGTGGTGTAAGGCAGTTTGATCAAGTAAGTAATAATAGGGTAAGAGAGATGCGTGGTGATAAAAAGAGTGTGGTTGAGAGAGCAGAAGAGGGTGTTTTGAAATGGTTTGGTCACATGGAGAGAATGAGTGAGGAAAGATTGACAAAGAGGGTATATGTGTCAGAGGTGGAGGGAACGAGGAGAAGTGGGAGACCAAATTGGAGGTGGAAAGATTGTATACGTTGAAATGTATAGGTATGTATATGTGCATGTGTGGACGTGTATGTATACACATGTGTATGTGGGTGGGTTGGGCCATTCTTTCGTCTGTTTCCTTGTGCTACCTCGCTAATGCGGGAGACAGCGACAAAGTATAATGGTTATAATATATGATAATGATTTTAGTAAGTGCTGTTGATCTGTCATAAGTGAATTTTAGCTTCAAAGTAACCTCATGAGTCTGTTGAAAAAAGTGTGAGAGCACATTTCTTGTGCTGGAGAACTTGAAGTAGTCACAGGAACCTTTGATTGCATGAGAAGTATTTGATATGGGAGAAAGGAGAGGCAGTTTGGGATTTGTTAGAACTGAGAATGTATCAGAGAATAACAGTAGATTAAATGTCTGAAAAATCAACTTGGGATGAGACAAGAGTTCTTTATTACACCTTATTTGTGTGAAGAATATATATGATTAGATGGTGAGAACTTTTAACCCTCATTATACTAAGATATGTGACTAAAATTTTATGGAAAAGAATAGAAACTGAGCATATTGCTGTATGTAGGTGGAACATGATAGAAAAATTTACAAAAATGCTCAAGGATTAAAGTGAGGTAAGGTAAGGCAGGAATTCAAAAATTTATAAATAGATAGCATGTTTGTGGCATTTAACCCTTTCAGGATGGTTCCCACAACAGTAAGGACAAATCCTGCTGCAGTTAATTGCCCGATTTTCCTGCCTGCATTTGAAGGATCCTGCTTCCCTTATTAACTTTACAGGTGTATAAATTTCAGTTGTTACTCAGAACTGTAACTAGTTTGTAGGAAAATCACCAAGGCTCAGTCTGTGTATCTGTCTATATATCTGATGCCTGTTCAATTACTAGAGATAACTGAGATAAGTAGATACTATATTCTTCCCATACCTGAGCCCCCACCTTATTTCATGGTGTAAGGTGCAAGATTAGATAAATAGTCAACTGTGTTATTCACACATGTCAGGATACCATGAAGAGTGATTCTGATTACAGTATAATGTTAGAAAAAAACTGAATCTCTAAGCACAGGGAATTAAGATCAGAGGGATGATCATGTCAGGGGTCATTAGGTACATGATCTGGATTTAATGGTGGCAGCATGAAAAGATCTGAAGTTTTTAGTGGCATGCCAGGGTTTGAATTACTTGTGAATAGTTGTAAATATTTCACTCCACTATCAGTAGAAGATAACCTTTAGAGTGTGGGGTGAAAATGGAAATGATGAATTCAAGTTATGGGAGGGCAGAGAAAGAGAGTAGTATGGACAGGAACGAGTGAAAATTAACGGGGAAGAGGGAAAGAAGGATGTGCTATTGTGCTATCATCAGGAGTGTGGAAGGGTGTTACAGAGCATGAATGGAATGGCTCAAGAATAGCGTGGGTGAAAGAAAAAATTAGAATTGTGAAGTATGTATGGGTATGTATATATGCATCTTTGAATATGAAGACTGTATGAGGTAAGGATGAAATTAAATGTTTCTGGAGATATTTCAATGACTGTATGAACGGTTTTGAGAGTAAGAGAAATGTGGTTGTGTTGGGTGATGATAAAATTGGTAAGATAGCTGGTAAATGGGAAGTGCTTGAAGTAAATGAGAATGGAAGTTATCTTGTGGATGTTTGTGCTAAGAGGGGTTTATTCCTTGCAAACACCTTTTTTCAGCATAATAAGATCCACAGGTTTACATGAAAGTGATTGGTTCTCAGTGAATGTAGGTTTGTGGCAGGGGTGTGTGATGTCTCCATGGTTGTTTAATTTGTTTATGGATGGGGTTGTTAGGGAGGTGAATGCAAGAGTTTTGAAAAGAGGGGCAAGTATGAAGTCTGTTGTGGATGAGAGAGCTTGGGAAATGAGTCAGTTGTTGTTTGCTGATGATACAGCGCTGGTGGCTGATTCATGTGAGAAACTGCAGAAGCTGGTGACTGAGTTTGGTAAAGTGTGTGAAAGAAGAAAGTTAAGAGTAAATGTGAATAAGAGCAAGGTTATTAGGTACAGTAGGGTTGAGGGTCAAGTCAATTGGGAGGTAAGTTTGAATGGAGAAAAACTGGAGGAAGTAAAGTGTTTTAGATAGCTGGGAGTGGATCTGGCAGCGGATGGAACCATGGAAGCGGAAGTGAATCATAGGGTGGGGGAGGGGGCGAAAATCCTGGGAGCCTTGAAGAATGTGTGGAAGTTGAGAACATTATCTCGGAAAGCAAAAATGGGTATGTTTGAAGGAATAGTGGTTCCAACAATGTTGTATGGTTGCGAGGTGTGGGCTGTGGATAGAGTTGTGCGCAGGAGGGTGGATGTGCTGGAAATGAGATGTTTGAGGACAATGTGTGGTGTGAGGTGGTTTGATCGAGTAAGTAATGTAAGGGTAAGAGAGATGTGTGGAAGCAGAGCAGAAGAGGGTGTTTTGAAATGGTTTGGGCACATGGAGAGAATGGGTGAGGAAAGATTGACCAAGAGGATATATGTGTCGGAGGTGGAGGGAACGAGGAGAAGTGGGAGACCAAATTGGAGGTGGAAAGATGGAGTGAAAAAGATTTTGTGTGATCGGGGCCTGAACATGCAGGAGGGTGAAAGGAGGGCAAGGAATAGAGTGAATTGGATCGATGTGGTATACCGGGGTTGACGTGCTGTCAGTGGATTGAATCAGGGCATGTGAAGCGTCTGGGGTAAACCATGGAAAGTTGTGTGGGGCTTGGATGTGGAAAGGGAACTGTGGTTTCGGGCATTATTGCATGACAGCTAGAGACTGAGTGTGAACGAATGGGGCTTTTGTTGTCTTTTCCTAGTGCTACCTCGCGCACATGAGGGGGGGAGGGGGATGGTATTCAATGTGTGGCGAGGTGGCGATGGGAATGAATAGGGGCAGACAGTGTGAATTGTGTGCATGGGTATATATGTATGTGTCTGTGTGTGTATATATATGTGTACATTGAGATGTATAGGTATGTATCTTTGCGTGTGTAGACGTGTATGTATATACATTGTGTATGAGGGTGGGTTGGGCCATTTCTTTCGTCTGTTTCCTTGCGCTACCTCGCAAACGCGGGAGACAGCAACAAAGCAAAATAAATAAATAATAAGGTTTACACGAACGAGGAATGATGCAAGGGAAGATCAAACGGCTTTGATTGACTGACTGTGTGGCAGTGAATGAAAGTTTGATTGACTATGTGGCAGTGAATGAAAGTTTGATTGACTATGTGGCAGTGAATGAAAGATTGAGAAAGGCCATGCTAGATACTAGTTGTAAAAGGATTCTTTGAAGACTGACCATTTTGCAGTTCTTGTGGGATGTGGATCAGGGAGAAGTGGAGGTATTGTGTAAGGAAGAATGGAAAGGTTATGTTGGCAAGCGAGAAGATGAATAAGAAAATGCTAGGAAGAATATGAAAGGAAGGTAAATGAATGCTTAGATGGAAGTACAATAAATGTAAGGATGCAGTCATGTATGAATTAGATGTTTTAAATGTTTAGAGAAATACTATGAAAGGTTGTAGAACTAGTAGTTGGATACAAAGTCGTGATATGTAGGAATAAAAGGGGCAATGCATGGTGAATGGAAGAGATTAGAAATAATATGGAAAAGAAGAAAAAGGCATATGATAAATTGCTTGATGGGAATATACCAGTGGAAGTTCAGAAAAGGAGGGAAGAATATGAAATATGTAAGTCTAGTGTTAAGAAGCTGACAGAGGAAAGCAACCTAAGAGTAGATGAAAATTTTGGAAGAGAGTTGAATGAAAAGTTTTCGGATAATAATCTATACTGGAAGGAGGTGAAAAAGGAGAGGTGGATGTAAGAGTGGAAATACTAATGTGAGAAGTGAGGAAAGGGAGTTGCTGAATCAAAAGGAGGAAATGAAAGGAAGATGGAAATAGTATTTTGAAGAGCTGATTAATGTGGGGAAAAGGGTAGGCAACAGTTGTTACATGCATGGATATGAAGGATGAAAGGAAGAGGATACAAATGAAAGAGCTTATAGCAAAGAGGGAGATATGAAGGGCAGTCATAAGGCTTGAGGTTGGAAAGGCACTTAGGGTGGATGGGATTATGGCTGAAATGCTGAAGTATGGAAGAGAAAGTGTGGTAGAGTGAATGCATCTGATATGTAATTTAACATTGAAACAGGTTGTGCCAGATGATTGGGTGAAAGCTATTATTGTTCCTTTATTCAAAGGAAAAGGTGCAGTTATAAGGGAATAAATCTGTTCAGTATACCAGGAAAAGTGTATGCAAGAATATTAATTGATAGAGCGATGGAAGTGACTGAATGCAGAAAAAGTGAAGAGCACTGGGGTTTTAGGAAAGGTAGGGGATGTGAGGATCAGATTTTTGTAGCAAAGATGACTGTGGAAAAGTATTTAGCAAAAGGTAAGAAGTTGTAAGCAGCTTTTATGAATCTAGAGAAAGTGTACAGAGTCGAATGGGGAAAAGTATTTAGCAAAAGGTAAGAAGTTGTAAGCAGCTTTTATGAATCTAGAGAAAGTGTACAGAGTCGAATGGAATGCTTTATGGGATGTGTTAAGGATATATGAGGTAAGGTGACAACTGGTGTATGGTATGAAAGCCTTCTATTGATGAGCAAATGCATGTGTAATAGTGAATGGAGAGTTGAATGAGATTCGGTACATATGTGGGCTTGTGGTAGGGCTCTGTGATGGCACCATGGCTTTTTGATATATATATGGATGGAGTGATAAGACACACAAAAGCAAAACTTTGGATGGAGTGATGGAGTGTGGCAGTGAGATATGGTGGCTAGTGGCAAGCCATTTTTCAGATGATACAGTGATGTTTACTGAGAGTGAAGAGGAGTTGCAGAAGGTTGTAATGATGGTTTTATGATGAGTTTATGTGTAGGCAATTGAGGGGAAATGCAAGTAAAAGTAAAGTAAAGGTGTTTGAAAGGAAACAGAGTGAAAGTATATATTTTGTAAAACCATATAGAGTGAAAGAAGGAAGTGTAGTAAATTGTGCTTTGGATATTGGGGGTAGAAAGACTGGAAGAGGTGAGAATTTAAGTATTTAGGGGCTGTCTTGGGCAAGTTTGGTGATATGGAAGTGTCATTTGGTTCCCTAATAGAATATTGAAGGGTAGAGGTGTAAGTATGGAAGTGAAGAGAGGATTAAGGGACAGCATAGTCCTCCTAACCCCAACCTCTGCAGCCAAAACATGGATGTGGAATGAGTCACAGAAGTCAAGAATCCAGGCTATGGAAATGTTCTTTGAGATGAGCATGAAGTGTGACTGGATGGAATGAAAAAAAAATGAAGGGGCATATGAGATGTGGCATGGCAGGGAATGCAAAGGGAATGAATTGTGGAGAGGTAATGTAGGTGAAATGTAATACTTTGAGGTGGTTTAGGCATGTGGAAAGAATACAAGACTGGGTGTTTACAAGAAGTGTGTATGATAATACAGTTGAAGGGATTGGTGTTAGAGGAAACCACCTGTTGGGCAAATAGAGTAGAAGAATGCTGGAGGGAGAGAAATGTTGGAAGAATTCATGGAATGGTGTATGCATGGGAGACATGTAAGGACAGGGATAAGTGAAAAAGTGAGCAAAATTAAGGAAGACACTTGCACCTCCTCTGAGAGACACCTTACTAGGCTATTGTCTGTAGGTGTAAAGAAGTACTGGAAATGCCATCTATTAAGAGAAATATATCTATATATCTCTCTACATCTCTGATGCCCATTACCTTCTGGAACTCCCCTCAAGGGATGGCCACAGTAGGCCACCTCTTGATGGGAGTTCCCAGAGGGAATGGGCATCACAGACTGGATAGATAGATACTTATTTTCATCTATAGATGATAGCATGGTGAGGTCATCTCTTAGAGGAGGTGTAAGTGTCTTCCTTAATTCTGCTCACTTTTTCACTTCTCCCCCCCCCCCCCCCCCCCCCCCCCCCCCCCCAGTATGCTGTGTGATGGTGAAGCAGACATGCAAATGAAGATAATTGCTCATCAAATAAGCAGAAAAGCTCCAGCTTTAGTTTCCACCTGATGAAATCAAAGTACAGTGTCTCAGTGGGGAGGGGCAAGCACTTGGTTTATTTTCGCCTTTCCATTTTTTTTTCCCTCATTATGCCAAATAATGATGAATATGACTAATGATTATACATATACACAATAAAGATAACACATCAAGATTCTACAAGCTCTGATGCAGATGGTTCAGCTGATGGTAAGAGGTGGACCACAGTAAAGTTATCTCTACCCCTTACTGAGCCAGCCTAACCATTTTCCTTTCCAGATAATAACACTCTCAATTATATGAATAATAAACATCAGAAAATGTAGCAGTATTTCAACAGTTTTCATGGTATGGTAGTAAACTAGTTAGCATGATTGTTGAGACAAGCAGTATGTAATGGGAGCATCATGTGATTATAAGATATATTTATTTGATATAATTAATCGCTGTTTGCCGCATCAGAGAGGTACCATCAAGAAACACAAAGAATGATCCATCCACTCATATACACATATATGTACATAAATGCCTATACATACACATATGAATACATATACTTATCAACATTTATTTTTTTATTAATTTTGCTTTGTCGCTGTCTCCCGCATTAGCAAGGTAGTGCAAGGAAACAGACGAAAGAATGGCCCAACCCACCCACATACACATGTATAAACATACACGTCTACAAACGCAAATATACATTCCTATACATCTCAACGTATACATATATATACACACACAGACATATACATATATACGCATGTACATAATTCGTACTGGCTGCCTTTATTCATCCCATCGCCACCCCGCCACACATGAAATAAAAACCCCCTCCCCCCCTCATGTGTGCGAGGTAGCACTAGGAAAAGACAATAGAGGCCACATTCGTTACACTCAGTCTCTAGCTGTCATGTAATAATGCACCAAAATCACAGCTCCCTTTCCACATCCAGGCCCCAAAGAACATTCCATGGTTTACCCCAGACGCTTCACATGCCCTGGTTCAATCCACTGACAGCACGTCGACCCCGGTATACCACATCGTTCCAATTCACTCTATTCCTTGCACGCCTTTCACCCTCCTGTATGTTCAGGCCCCGATCACTCAAAATCTTTTTCACTCCATCTCTCCACCTCCAGTTTGATCTCCCACTTCTCCTCATTCCCTCCACCTCTGACACATATATCCTCTTGGTCAATCTTTCCTCACTCATTCTCTCCATGTGACCAAACCATTTCAAAACACCCTCTTCTGCTATCTCAACCACACTCTTTATTACCACACATCTCCCTTACCCTATTATTACTTACTTGATCAAACCACCTCACACCGCATATTGTCCTTAAACATCTCATTTCCAACACCTCCATCCTCCTCCGCACAACTTTATCTATAGCCCACACCTCGCAACCATATAACATTGTTGGAACCACTATTCCTTCAAACATACCCATTTAATGTTCTCGACTTCCACACATTCTTCAATGCTCCCAGAACTTTCGCCCCTTCCCTTACCCTATGATTCACCTCTACTTCCATGGTTCCATCCGCTGCCAAATCCACTCTCAGGTATCTAAAACACCTCACTTCCTCCAGTTTTTCTCCATTCAAACTTACCTCCCAATTGACTTGTCCCTCAACCCTACTGTACCTAATAACCTTGCTCTTATTCACATTTACTCTCAGCTTTCTTCTTTCACACACTTTACCAAACACAGTCACCAGCTTCTGCAGTTTCTCACATGAATCAGCCACCAGCATTGTGCAAACAACAACTGACTCACTTCCCAAGCTCTCTCATCCACAACAGACTGCATACTTGCCCCTCTTTCCAAAACTCTTGCATTCACCTCCGTAACAACCCCATCCATAAACAAATTGAACAACCATGGAGACATCACACACCCCTGCTGCAAACCTACATTCACTGAGAACCAATCACTTTCCTCTCTTCCTACACGTACACATGCCTTACATCCTCGATGAAAACTTTTCACTGCTCTAACAACTTTCCTCCCACACCATATATTCTTAATACCTTCCATAGAGCATCTCTGTCAACTCTATCGTATGCCCTCTCCAGATCCATAAAATGCTACATACAAATCCATTTGCTTTTCTAAGTATTTCTCACATACATTCTTCAAAGCAAACACCTGATCCATACATCCTCTACCAGTTCTGAAACCACGCTGCTCTTCCCCAATCTGATGCTCTGTACATGCCTTCACCCTCTCAATCAATACCCTCGCATATAATTTCCCAGGAATACTCAACAAACTTATACCTCTGTAATTTGAGCACTCACTTCTATCCCCTTTGCCTTTGTACAATGGCAGTATGCAAGCATTCTGCCAATCCTGAGGCACCTCACCATGAGTCATACATACATTAAATAACCTTACCAACCAGTCAACAATACAGTCACCTCATTTTTTAATAGATTCCACTGCAGAACCATCCAAACCCGCTGCCTTGCTGGCTTTCGTCTCTGCAAAGCTTTTACTACCTCTTCTCTGTTTACCAAATCATTCTCTCTAACCCTCTCACTTTGCACACCACCTCGACCAAAACACCTTATATCTGCCACCCTATCATCAAACACATTCAATAAACCTTCAAAATACTCACTTCATCTCCTTCTCACATCACCACTACTTGTTATCACCTCACCATTAGCCCCCTTCACTAAAGTTCCCATTGATTTCCTTGTCTTACACACATTATTTACCTCCTTCCAAAACATCTTTTTATTCTCCCTAAAATTTAATGATACTCTCTCACCCGAACTCTCATTTGCCCTCTTTTTCACCTCTTGCACCTTTATCTTGACCTCCTGCCTCTTTCTTTTATACATCTTCCACTGATTTGTATTACTTCCCTGCAAAAATTGTTCAAATGCCTCTCTCTTTTCTTTCACTAAACAATCCTACTTCTTCATCCCACCACTCACTACCCTTTCTAATCTACCCACCTCCCACGCTTCTCATGCCACAAGCATCTCTTGCACAGGCCATCACTGCTTCCCTGAATACATCTCATTCCTCCCCCATTTCCCTTACGTCCTTTGTTCTCACCTTTTTCCATTCTGCACTCATCCTCTCCTGGTACTTCCTCACACAAGTCTCCTTCCCAAGCTCACTTACTCTCACCACTCTCTTCACCCCAACAGTCTCTCTTCTTTTCTGAAAACCTCTACAACTCTTCACCTTCACCTCCATCCCTCCAGTTGCACCTCTCAGCACATTAACATCCAAAAGTCTCTCTTTCACACGCCTATCAATTAACAGGTAATCCAATAACACTCTCTGGCCATCTCTCCTACTTACATATGTATACTTATGTATATCTCTCTTTTTAAACCAGGTATTCCCTATTACCAGTCCTTTTGCAGCACATAAATCTACAAGCTCTCTACCATTTCCATTTACAACACCGAACACCCCTTGTACACCAATTATTCCCTCACCTGCCACATTACTCACCTTTGCATTCAAATCACCTATCACTATAACCCAGTCTCGTGCATCAAAACTACTAACATACTCACTCAGATGCTCCCAAAACACTTGCCTCTCAGTGATCTTCCTTCTCATGCCCAGGTGCATATGCACCAATCATCACCCATCTCTCTCCATCCACTTTCAGTTTTACCCATATCAATCTAGAGTTTACTTTCCTACACTCTATCACATACTCCCACCACTCCTGTTTCAGGAGACATATACGTATATTCACATGTACATATTCGTACTTGCTTGCTTTCATCCATTCCTGTCACTACCCCACCACACAGGAAATAGCATCCCCCCATTTAGCGAGGTAACACAAGGAAAAGAAAAAAGGTGACATTCGTTCACTCTCATTCTCTAGCTGACACTGTTTAATGCACTGAAACCATAGCTCCCTATCCACTTCCAGACCCCACAGACCTTTCCATGGTTTACCCCAGACACTCCACATACCCTGGTTCATTCCATTGACAGCATGTTAACCCTAGTATACCACATCATTCCAATTCACTCTATTCCTTGCACGCCTTTCACCCTCCTGTATGTTCAGGCCCCGATCGCTCAAAATCTTTTTCACTCCATCCTTCCACTTCCAATTTGATCTCCCGTTTCTCCTTCTTCCTTCCACCTCTGACACATGTATTCTCTTTGTCAATCTTTCCTTACTCATTTTCTCCATATATCTAAACCCTTTCAACTCAGCCTCTTCTGCTCTCTCAACCACACTCTTTTTATTACCACACATCTCTCTTACCTTTTCATTACTTAATCAGACCACCTCACACCACATATTGTCCTCAAACACTTCATTTCCAGCACATCGACCCTCTTCCATACAACCCTATCCATAGAGTTTGCTTCGCAACCATGTATCATTGTTGGAACTATACCCATTTTTGCTCTCCGAGATAACATTCTCTCCTTCCACACATTCTTCATCGCTCCCAGAACCTTCGCCTCCTCCCCCACCCTGTGACTCTTTCCCACTTCCATGGTTGCTTTCTCTGCTAAGTCCACTCCCAGGTATTTAAAACACTTCATTTCCTCCAATTTTTCTCCATCCAAAGTTACATCCCAATTAACTTGTCCCTCAGCCCACTGAACCCAATAACCTTGCTCTTATTCACATTAACTCCCATCTTCCTCCTTTCACACACTTTTCTAAACTCAGTCACCAACCTCTGCAGTTTCTCCTGAATCAGCCACCAGAGCTGTACCATCAGTGAACAACAACTGACTCACTTCTCAGGCCCTCTCATTCCCAACAGACCGCACAACCATGGGGATATCATACACCCTTGTCACAAACTGATATTCGCTGGGAACCAGTCACTATCCTCTCTTCCTACTCGTACACATTCCTTACATCCTTGGTAAAAACTTTTCACTGCTTCTAACATCTTCCCTCCCACACCATAGACACTGAAAACCTTCCACAAAGGATCTCTATCAACCTTATCATATGCCTTCTCCAGGTACATAAATGTTTCATACAAATTCATTTGTTTTTCTAATTATTTCTCACATGCATTCTTCAAAGCAAACCAGTGATCCACACATCCTCTTCCACTTCTAAAACACCACAGCTCTTCCTCAGCCTGATGCTTTGTACATGTCTTTACCCTCTCAGTCAATACCCTCCCATGTAATTCCCCAAGAATACTCTACAACTGTATGCCTCTCTAGTTTGAACACACCTTTCTCCCCTTTGCCTTTGTACAATGGCAATATGCATGCATTCTGCCAATCCTCAGGCATTTCAAAATGATCCATACACACCTTGAATATCCTTACCAACCAATCAACATCACAGTCACCCCCTTTTTTAATGAATTCTACTGCAGTACCATCCAAACCCGCCACCTTGCCAGCTTTTATCTTCCACAAAGCTTTCACTACCCCTTATCTCATTACTAGACCACCCTATATCTGCCACTCTATCATCAAACACATTCAACAAACCCTCAAAGTACTCACTTCATCACTACTTGTTATAACCCCCCCACTTGCCCCCTTCACCTGATGTTCCCATTTGTTCTCTTGTCTTACCCACATTATTTACCTCCTTCCAAAACATCTTTTTATTTTCCCTAAGATTCAGTGATACTCTCTCACCCCAACTCTCATTTGCCCTCTTTTTCAACCTTTCACCTTTCTCCTGACCTCCTGCCACATTCTTTTATACATCAATCATTTGCTCTACTTCCTTGCAAGTATATCCAAAAGCCTATCTCTTCTCTTTCACAAACAACCGTACTTCTTCATCCCTCCATTCACTTCCCTTTTTAATCTGCCCACCTCCCACCTTTCTCATGCCACATGCATCTTTTGCACAAGGCATCACTGCTTCCCTATATACATCCCATTCCTCCCCCACTTCCCTCACATCATTTGCTCTCACCTTTTGCCATTCTACATTCAATCTCTCTTGGTACTTACTTACACAAGTCTCCTTTCCGAGCTCACTTTCTTTCACCATTCTCTTCTCCCCAACATCCTCTCTTCTTCTCTGGAAACCTCAATAAATCTTCACCTTCACCTCCACAAGATGGAGATCAGACATCCTCCCAGCTGCCCCTTTCAGCATATTAGCATCCAAAAGTCTCTTTTACATGCCAGTCAATTAACACTTAATCCAGTAATGCCCTTTGACCATCTCTCCTTCTCACATATGTATACTTATGCATATCTCTCTTTTTAAACTAGGTATTCCCAGTCACCAGTCCTTTTTCAGCACAGAAATCCACAAGCTCTTCATCATTTCCTTTTACAACACTGAACACACCATGTACACCAATTATACCCTCAATTGCCACATTACTCACCTTCACATTTAAATTAACCATCACTATAACTTGGTCTCGTGCATCAGAGTTACTAACACTCAGCTGCTCCCAAAACACTTGGTTCTCATGATCTTTTTTCTCATGACCAGGTGCATAGGCACCAAAAATCACCCGTCTCTCTCCATCCACTTTCAGTTTTACCCATATCAATCTGAAGTTTACTTTCTTACACTCTGTCACATACTCCCACAACTCCTGCTTCAGGAGTATTGCTACTCCTTCCTTACCTCTTGTCTTTTCACCAACCCCTGACTTTACTCCTAAGACATTCCCAAACCACTCTTCCCCCTTCCCCTTTACCCTTGAGCTTCATATAAATCTAAGCCAAAAATCAAGGTTTCTTTCCTCAAACATATTACCTGTCTCTCCTCTCTTCTCATCTTGGTTACATTCACACACATTCAGACACCCCAGTATGAGCCTTCGAGGAGGATGAGCACTCCCCGCGTGACTCCTTCTTCTGTTTCCCCTTTTAGAAATTTAAATAAAAGGAGGGGGGTTTCCAGCCCCCCGCTGCCTTCTACAACACGCGGAGGATACGTAGGAAATATTCTTTCTGCCCTATACCCAGAGATAGGGGAGAATATTTATTTTTTATTATACTCATTTGGTTTTTCCTACATTAATGAAGTAGCACCAGGAAGCAGATGAAGAAAGACACATCCTCTCACATACACACACACACGCATATATTGGGATGTGAGTTTCAGTGGAGAAAAATTGAAGGAAATGAAGTGTTTCAGGTATCTGGGAGTCGACATAGCAGCAGTGAAACCATGGAAGTGTGAGTCATAGGGAAGGGGAGGGGATGAAGGTTCTGGGAGCAATGAAGAATGTGTGGAAAGAATGTTATAGCGGAGAGCAAAAAGGGGGTATGTTTGAAGGAATAGTAGTTCCAACAATATTATTTGGTTGCGAGGCATGGGCTATAGATAAGGTTGTACAGAGGATGGTGGTTATGTTGGAAATGAAATGTTTGAGGACAATGTGTGGTGTGAGGTGGTTTGATCGAGTAAGTAATGAAAGGGTAAGAGAAATGTGTTGTAATAAAAAGAGTGTGGTTGAGAGAACAGAAGAGGTTGTGTTGAAATGGTTTGGACATATGAAGAGAATGAGTGAGGAAAGGTTGATAGACAGTATATATGTGTCAGAGGTGCAGGGAACAAGAAGTGGGAGACCAAATTTGAGGTGGAAGGATGGAGTGAAAAAGATTTTGAGCGATCAGAGCCTGATCATGCAGGAGGGTGAAAGGCGTGCAAAGAATAGAATGAATTGGAACAATGTGGCATACCAGGGTCGATGTGCTGTCAGTGGACTGAATTAGGGTATATGAAGCGTCTGGGGTAAACCATGGAAAGGTCTGTGGTGCATGGATGTGGATAGGGAGGTGTGGTTTTGGTGCATTACACATGACAGCCAGAGACAGAGTGTGAAGATGTGTTTTTAGAGCAGTTAATTAAAAAACTACTAGAGATAAAAACAATCTTAATCTTGTCTGCACCAGTGACACTTACTTAATCAACTCCAGCGAAGTAGGTGAGAGTTTGTTAAATGGCTATCACAGTTTGATTAGATTAGAGATGAATTTAGACTGAAATAAATGACAAAATCTTGATCCCAGATTACAGGCAAGCATATTTTAAAAATGTTAGACATGAAGTTTGTTCTCACAGTAGAGGGAATGTGGACTAATTCTAAAAACACACTACTTGAGATTGAAAATAAACATATTGCACGAATTACGAAGAGAACTTGCAATATTTCAAAACCGTTACAGATGAATGGGAGAATAGAAGAACTGATTTGCTAAAAGAAGAAAACATTTAAGAAACTCATATCAATCGAAACTGATGAAAATGCTAGTTATGAATCAAAATCCAAAGAGAGTATAAGAAGGTCATAAGACAGAGTAAACACAGGGAAGAAGAATTTTCCTTGAAAGCTAAGAATAATCCTGAGGAATTGTTCAAATATATAAGATAAAGGAAGACAGTAAAAGAAGGAATTGGACCATCACAAGATGAATATGACACACTAACTGCTTACAACAAAGAAATGTCTACCATACTAAATTTTTCCTTTAAATTTGTATTTGGGAGACCAAATTGGAGGTGGAAAGATGGAGTGAAAAAGATTTTGTGTGATTGGGGCCTGAACATGCAGGAGGGTGAAAGGTGGACAAGGAATAGAGTGAATTGGATCGATGTGGTATACCAGGGTTGACGTGCTGTCAGTGGATTGAATCAGGGCATGTGAAGCGTCTAGGGTAAACCATGGAAAGTTGTGTGGGGCCTGGATGTGGAAAGGGAGCTGGTTTCGGGCATTATTGCATGACAGCCAGAGACTGAGTGTGAACGAATGGGGCCTTTGTTGTCTTTTCCTAGCGCTACCTCGCACACATGAGGGGGAGGGGGATGGTATTCCATGTGTGGTGAGGTGGCGATGGGAATGAATAAAGGCAGACAGTGTGAATGGTGTGCATGGGTATATATGTATGTGTCTGTGTGTGTATATATATGTATACATTGAGATGTATAGGTATGTATATTTGCTTGTGTGGACGTGTATGTATATACATGTGTATGGGGGTGGGTTGGGCCATTTCTTTCGTCTGTTTCCTTGCGCTGCCTTGCAGACGTGGGAGACAGCGACAAAGCAAAATAAATAAATGAATAATAAAAAGATCTCGAATACCACAACCAATGAAAATGTTTCAAGGATCTGATGAAGAAGAGTTGAAGATTAGAAAAATAAAGAGCTCTGAAATACTTAAATATCTGGACCAATTAAATCCTAACAAATCCAATGGCCCAGAAAACCTAGCTCCAAAATTTTTAGAAGAGGTCAGGAGACATCTGATATACCCTGTAACAGAAATATTCAACAAAGCTCTATTGGATGGTCAGATGCCAACTGACCGGAAGCTAGCAAATGTTACTAGTATATATAAAAAGTATCCAAAAAGTGTGTCTTGAACTACCGCCCAATGAGCCTTATGTCAGTGTTGGGTAAAACGAAGGAAAAATGATACAAGATAAAATTATCACTTTTGTGGATCACAAAATTATATCGGACAAGCAACATGGTTTCCTTAGTAGAAGGTCCTGCCTGATAAATTTGCTTAAATTACATCAGACAATGAACATGGTTTCCTGCAGTAGAAGATCCTGCCTGATAAATTTGCTGAAATTTTTTAATGTTTATTTATCAGAATTAGGGCGAAGAATTAGTGTCTTATGTAGTATATTTAGATTTCCAAAAGGCTGTCAATAAAGTACCTCACAAGAGGTTCACATATACTCAAAGCACACAGAATCAGTGAAGAACTCTATACATGGTTTACCGGAAGAAAGCAGTGCGTAGTATTCAACGGCAAAGCCTCGGATTGGCTAGACGTAACAAGCAGTGTTCCATGGGTTGGTTGTAGGCCCAATTCTTTTCATGATATACATTAATGACCTAATGACCTAGAACTTGGTCTCATATCTAAGATCTTCAAATTTACTAATGCTAAACTGGGAGGTAGAGCTGTAAACAGGTATGACTGTGAAATAATTCAGAGATCTTAACTTACTAGTAAAGTGGGCAGACAGATGGCAAATGAAGTTTAATGTAGACAAGTGTAAAGTTATTCACTTTGGAAACAAGAATATAGTTACGAGTACAAACTATTTTTAAGCTGTCTAAATGAAGTAATTGAAGAAAAGGATCTTGAGTTGTCATAGGCAACAACCTGAAGCACACTAAACAGTGTCAATCAGCAGGTAAAAAGGGCAACCAAATGTTAGGTTTCATAACCTGGAACATAGTTTACAAGACACCAGAGGCAATTCCCACACTTTATAATTCTCTAGTAAGACCACATTTTGAATGTGCAATCCAATTTTGGTCCCCAAGCTATGAAAAAGACGAGGAAAAACTAGACCAAGTACAAAGATGCCCAACAAAATTGATCCCATTCCTTAAAAATCTGGCATACGAAGAGAGGCTGAAACAATTGGATCTCTTATCACTTAAAAATGTAAACTTCGCAGCGACTCATTGCAAGTGTTCAAAAATTTTGAGCAAGCCTGGTAAAGTGAATCACAAACATCTTTTTGAAATACAAGAAAATACTGGTTAAAGAGAGACTTTTGGATATTAATGTGCTGAGAGGGGCAGCTGGTGGAATGTCTCATTACTATCTTGTGGAGGCAAAGGTGGAGATTTGTAGAGGTTTTCAAAAAAGGAGAGTGAATGTAGGGGAGAAGGGAGTGGTAAGAATGAGTGAGCTTATGTGAGGAAGTACTGGGAGAGATTGAGTGTAGAATGGCAAAAGGTAAGAACAAATGATATTAGGGGAGTGGATGAGGAATGGGATGTATTTAGGGAAGCAGATTAAAAAGGGTAGCGAGTGGTGAAGGCAAGTACAGAGCATCAGACTGAGGAGGAGCAGTGTGGTTTCAGAAGTGGTAGAGGATGTATGGATCCGAAGTTTTCCTTGAATAATGTGTGTGAGAAATACTTAGAGGAACAGATGGCTTTTGTATGTAGCATTTATGGATTTGTAGAAGGCATATGACAGGGTGGATAGAGATGTTTTGTGGAAGGTCTTAAGAGTATATGATGTGGGAGGTAAGCTGCTAGAAGCAGAGAAGTTTTTATCAAGGTTTTACAGCATGTGTACAATAAGGAAGAGAGGAGAGTGATTGGTTCTCAGTGAAGGTTGGTCTGTGGCAAGGATAAATGCAAGAGTTTTGGAGAGAGGGGCAGGTATGCAATCTGTTTGGGATGAAGGGGCCTGGGAAGTGAGTCAGTTGTTGTTCACCAGTGATACAGCACTGGTGGTTGATTTGAGTGGGAAACTGCAGAAGTAGGTGACTGAGTTTTAAAAGTCTGTGAACAGAGAAAGTTAAGAGTAAATGTGAATAAGAGCAAGGTTATTAGGTTCAGCAGGATTGAGGGACAGTTAGTTAGGTTATGAGTTTGGATGGAGAAAAATTAGAGTAAGTGAGGTGTTTTAGATTTCTGGGAATGTACTTAGCAGTGAATGGAACCATAGAAGTGGAAGGGAGTCATAGGGTGGGGGAAGGGGTGAAAGTCCTGGGAGCGATGCGGAATGTGTGGAAAGAATGTTATCTTGGAGTGCAAAAATGGGTATGTTTGAAGGAATAGTAGATCCAACAATATATATGGTTGCAAGGCATGGGCTATGGATAGGGTTGTATAGTGGAGGGTGGATGAGGACAATATGATGTGTGAGGTGGTTTGATTGAGAGTAATGAAAAGGTTAGAGAGATTTGTGGAAATGAAAAGAGTGTGGTTGAGAGAGTAGAAGCAGGTGTGTTGAATTGGTTTGGACATATCAAGAGAATGAGTAAGGAAAGATGGACAAAGAGGATATATGTGTCCGAGGTGGAGGGAAGAAGGAGAAGCAGGAAACCAAATTGGAGGTGGAAGGATGGAGTGAAAAGGATTTTGAGCACTCAGGACCTGAACATACAGGAAGGTAAGAGGCATGCAAGGAATAGAGTGAACTAGAACGATGTGGTATACCGTGTTCGATGTGCTGTCATTGGACTGAACCAGGGCATGTGAAGCATCTGGGGTAAACCATGGAAAGGTCTCTGGGGCCTGGATTTAGGTAGGGAGCTGTGGTTTTGGTGCATTACACATGACAGCTAGAGACTGAGTGTGAACAAATGTGGCCTTTTTTGTTTGTTGTCCAGGCGCTAACTCGCTTAAGCGAGGTGTAACAATGCTGCTTCCCTTGTGGTGGTATAGCAGCAGGAATGGATAAAAGTATGAATATGTTCATGTGTATATATGTATATGTCTGTGTATGTATATGTATGTATATGTTGATATGTATATGTGTATATGAGTGGATGAGGCATTTTTCATGTGTTTCCTGGTGTTACCTCAGTGACGCAGGAAAGAGTGATTGAGTATGAAGAAATAAATAAATGAATATCGTAACTGACATATATTTCTTCATAAAAAGAGTTTAGTTAATAGAGCTGGAGAGGGTTTGCTGAAATGGTTTGGACATATGAGGAGAACGAGAACGGAAAGGTTGACATAGTATATCTGTGTCAGAAGTGAAGGGAACAAGGAGAACTGGGAGACTGAATTGGAGTTGGATGGATAGAGTGAAAAAAGATTTTGAACAGTCAGTGCCTAAACATGCAGGAAGGTGAAAGGTACTTAAGGAATAGAGTTAATTGGAACTCTTTGGTATACAGGGCTGACTTACTGTCACTGGACTAAATCAGGGCATGTTAGGTATCCAGGTTAAACCATGGAAAAGTCTGTGAGGCCTGGTTGTGGATAGGGAACTGTGGTTTCGGTATATTACATGACAGCTTGAGAATAGATGGGAGTTGATGCAGCTTTTTTTTTTTTTTCCCCTGACACAGGAAATGATGATCAGATATGAAAAAAATTAACTGATGTTATCTACATGAATGCATAGATGTGTGATGTCCATGCAGTGTATGGGAAAATCATTGCCAAAAGTTAGAAAGAATGGTATTGGCACAACATGATTAAGGAAGGAGGAAGGAAAAGGAAGGAAACAGGAGAGGAAAGGTAGAAGAAAAAGGGGAAGGAGAAGAAGGTGAAAGGGTAGGGCAAAAGGATAAAGGTAAAGGTATTCCTTGTTTTAAGTATGTTTCAGTATTAGCTTTTGGACATATATTTGTGTATTAGAATATGCAGTATTTTTGTTACTATATTTTTTTTTTTTATTTTGCTTTGTCACTGTCTCCCGCGTTTGCAAGGTAGCGCTAGGAAACAGACAAAAGAAATGGCCCAACCCACCCCCATACACATGTATATACACACACGTCCACACACGCAAATATACATACCTACACAGCTTTCCATGGTTTACCCCAGACGCTTCACATACATCTCATTGTACACATATATATACACACACAGACACATACATATATACCCATGCACACAATTCACACTGTCTGCCTTTATTCATTCCCATCGCCACCTCGCCACACATGGAATACCATCCCCCTCCCCCCTCATGTGTGCGGGGTAGCGCTAGGAAAAGACAACAAAGGCCTCATTCATTCACACTCAGTCTTTAGCTGTCATGCAATAATGTCCGAAACCACAGCTCCCTTTCCACATCCAGGCCCCACACAGCTTTCCATGGTTTACCCCAGACGCTTCACATGCCCTGATTCAATCCACTGACAGCACGTCAACCCCGCTATACCACATCGATCCAACTCACTCTATTCCTTGCCCGCCTTTCACCCTCCTGCATGTTCAGGCCCCGATCACTCAAAATCTTTTTCACTTCATCTTTCCACCTCCAATTTGGTCTCCCACTTCTTCTCGTTCCCTCCACCTCCGACACATATATCCTCTTGGTCAATCTTTCCTCACTCATTCTCTCCATGTGCCCAAACCATTTCAAAACACCCTCTTCTGCTCTCTCAACCACGCTCTTTTTATTTCCACACATCTCTCTTACCCTTACATTACTTACTCGATCAAACCACCTCACACCACACATTGTCCTCAAACATCTCATTTCCAGCACATCCACCCTCCTGCGCACAACTCTATCCATAGCCCACACCTCGCAACCATACAACATTGTTGGAACCACTATTCCTTCAAACATACCCATTTTTGCTTTCCGAGATAATGTTCTCGACTTCCACACATTCTTCAAGGCTCCCAGGATTTTCGCCCCCTCCCCCACCCTATGATTCACTTCCGCTTCCATGGTTGCATCCGCTGCCAGATCCACTCCCAGATATCTAAAACACTTTACTTCCTCCAGTTTTTCTCCATTCAAACTTACCTCCCAATTGACTTGACCCTCAACCCTACTGTACCTAATAACCTTGCTCTTATTCACATTTACTCTTAACTTTCTTCTTTCACACACTTTACCAAACTCAGTCACCAGCTTCTGCAGTTTCTCACATGAATCAGCCACCAGCGCTGTATCATCAGCGAACAACAACTGACTCACTTCCCAAGCTCTCTCATCCACAACAGACTTCATTCTTGCCCCTCTTTCCAAAACTCTTGCATTCACCTCCCTAACAACCCCATCCATAAACAAATTAAACAACCATGGAGACATCACACACCCCTCCCGCAAACCTACATTCACTGAGAACCAATCACTTTCCTCTCTTCCTACACGTACACATGCTTTACATCCTCGATAAAAAAATTTCACTGCTTCTAACAACTTGCCACCCACACCATATATTCTTAATACTTTCCACAGAGCATCTCTATCAACTCTATCATATGCCTTCTCCAGATCCATAAATGCTACATACAAATCCATTTGCTTTTCTAAGTATTTCTTACATATATTCTTCAAAGCAAACACCTGATCCACACATCCTCTACCACTTCTGAAACCACACTGCTCTTCCCCAGTCTGATGCTCTGTACATGCCTTCACCCTCTCAATCAATACTCTCCCATATAATTTACCAGGAATACTCAACAAACTTATACCTCTGTAATTTGAGCACTCACTCTTATCCCCTTTGCCTTTGTACAAAGGCACTATGCACGCATTCCGCCAATCCTCAGGCACCTCACCATGAGTCATACATACATTAAATAACCTTACCAACCAGTCAGTAATACAGTCACCCCCTTTTTTAATAAATTCCACTGCAATACCATCCAAACCTGCTGCCTTGCCGGCTTTCATCTTCCGCAAAGCTTTTACTACCTCTTCTCTGTTTACCAAATCATTTTCCCCAACCCTCTCACTTTGCACACCACCTCGACCAAGACACCCTATATCTGCCGGTCTATCATCAAACGCATTCAACAAACCTTCAAAATACTCTCTCCATCTCCTTCTCACATCACCACTACTTGTTATCACCTCCCCATTAGCGCCCTTCACTGAAGTTCCCATTTGCTCCCTTGTTTTACGCACTTTATTTACCTCCTTCCAGAACATCTTTTTATATTTATTTATTATACTTTGTCGCTGTCTCCCGCGTTTGCGAGGTAGCACAAGGAAACAGACGAAAGAAATGGCCCAACCCCCCCCATACACATGTATATACATACGTCCACACACGCAAATATACATACCTACACAGCTTTCCATGGTTTACCCCAGACGCTTCACATGCCCTGATTCAATCCACTGACAGCACGTCAACCCCGGTATACCACATCGCTCCAATTCACTCTATTCCTTGCCCTCCTTTCACCCTCCTGCATGTTCAGGCCCCGATCACACAAAATCTTTTTCACTCCATCTTTCCACCTCCAATTTGGTCTCCCTCTTCTCCTTGTTCCCTCCACCTCCGACACATATATCCTCTCGGTCAATCTTTCCTCACTCATCCTCTCCATGTGCCCAAACCACTTCAAAACACCCTCTTCTGCTCTCTCAACCATGCTCTTTTTATTTCCACACATCTCTCTTACCCTTACGTTACTCACTCGATCAAACCACCTCACACCACACATTGTCCTCAAACATCTCATTTCCAGCACATCCATCCTCCTGCGCACAACTCTATCCATAGCCAACGCCTCACAACCATACAACATTGTTGGAACCACTATTCCTTCAAACATACCCATTTTTGCTTTCCGAGATAATGTTCTCGACTTCCACACATTCTTCAAGGCCCCCAGGATTTTCGCCCCCTCCCCCACCCTATGATTCACTTCCGCTTCCATGGTTCCATCCGCTGCCAGATCCACTCCCAGATATCTAAAACACTTCACTTCCTCCAGTTTTTCTCCATTCAAACTCACCTCCCAATTGACTTGACCCTCAACCCTACTGTACCTAATAACCTTGCTCTTATTCACATTTACTCTTAACTTTCTTCTTCCACACACTTTTCCAAACTCAGTCACCAGCTTCTGCAGTTTCTCACATGAATCAGCCACCAGCGCTGTATCATCAGCGAACAACAACTGACTCACTTCCCAAGCTCTCTCATCCCCAACAGACTTCATACTTGCCCCTCTTTCCAAAACTCTTGCATTTACCTCCCTAACAACCCCATCCATAAACAAATTAAACAACCATGGAGACATCACACACCCCTGCCGCAAACCTACATTCACTGAGAACCAATCACTTTCCTCTCTTCCTACACGTACACATGCCTTACATCCTCGATAAAAACTTTTCACTGCTTCTAACAACTTTCCTCCCACACCATATATTCTTAATACCTTCCACAGAGCATCTCTATCAACTCTATCATATGCCTTCTCCAGATCCATAAATGCTACATACAAATCCATTTGCTTTTCTAAGTATTTCTCACATACATTCTTCAAAGCAAACACCTGATCCACACATCCTCTACCACTTCTGAAACCACACTGCTCTTCCCCAATCAGATGCTCTGTACATGCCTTCACCCTCTCAATCAATACCCTCCCATATGATTTACCAGGAATACTCAACAAACTTATACCTCTGTAATTTGAGCACTCACTCTTATCCCCTTTGCCTTTGTACAATGGCACTATGCACGCATTCCGCCAATCCTCAGGCACCTCTCCATGAGTCATACATACGTTAAATAACCTTACCAACCAGTCAACAATACAGTCACCCCCTTTTTTAATAAATTCCACTGCAATACCATCCAAACCTGCTGCCTTGCCGGCTTTCATCTTCCACAAAGCTTTCACTACCTCTTCTCTGTTTACCAAATCATTTTCCCTAACCCTCTCACTTTGCACACCACCTTGACCAAAACACCCTATATCTGCCACTCTATCATCAAACACATTCAACAAACCTTCAAAATACTCACTCCATCTCCTTCTCACATCACCACTACTTGTTATCACCTCCCCATTTGCGCCCTTCACTGAAGTTCCCATTTGCTCCCTTGTCTTATGCACTTTATTTACCTCCTTCCAGAACATCTTTTTATTCTCCCTAAAATTTAATGATACTCTCTCACCCCAACTCTTATTTGCCCTCTTTTTCACCTCTTGCACCTTTCTCTTGACCTCTTGTCTCTTTCTTTTATACATCTCCCACTCAATTGCATTTTTCCCTGCAAAAATCGTCCAAATGCCTCTCTCTTCTCTTTCACTAATAATCTTACTTCTTCATCCCACCACTCCCTACCCTTTCTAATCAACCCACCTCCCACGCTTCTCATGCAACAAGCATCTTTTGCGCAATCCATCACTGATTCCCTAAATACATCCCATTCCTCCCCCACTCCCCTTACTTCCATTGTTCTCACCTTTTTCCATTCTGTACTCAGTCTCTCCTGGTACTTCCTCACACAGGTCTCCTTCCCAAGCTCACTTACTCTCACCACCCTCTTCACCCCAACATTCACTCTTCTTTTCTGAAAGCCCATACAAATCTTCACCTTAGCCTCCACAAGATAATGATCAGACATCCCTCCAGTTGCACCTCTCAGCACATTAACATCCAAAAGTCTCTCTTTTGCGCGCCTGTCAATTAACACGTAATCCAATAACGCTCTCTGGCCATCTCTCCGACTTACATACGTATACTTATGTATATCTCGCTTTTTAAGCCAGGTATTCCCAATCACCAGTCCTTTTTCAGCACATAAATCTACAAGCTCTTCACCATTTCCATTTACAACACTGAACACCCCATGTATACCAATTATTCCCTCAGCTGCCACATTACTCACCTTTGCATTCAAATCACCCATCACTATAACCCGGTCTCGTGCATCAAAACCACTAACACACTCATTCAGCTGCTCCCAAAACACTTGCCTCTCATGATCTTTCTTCTCATGCCCAGGTGCATATGCACCAATAATCACCCATCTCTCTCCATCAACTTTCAGTTTTACCCATATTTTTGTTACTGCCTCAGTATATATTTTACAGTGAATATTGTTTTGATTGATTCAACAGCTCTTATTTTTACTACCATCATTAGATCTTTCTTCAAACATGGAATCCCCTTGTGCTTTGAGTTTTCAGTTGTCAGAAACTTCATGATTCATTTTTGTAGTTTACCCAGTGTTTTTTGTTTCGCTATTTTTTTTTAGAAAAATGATGTAGCTTACTTTATCGAATGCAAATATTTCAGTGTGTTACACATTACAGCTAAAGAATTTATGTGAACAGGTGTGGCGTTTCATCGTCTGTTCCTGGCACTACTTCGCTAATGTGAGATACAACGATCAAATATGAAACAAATTCAAATCCCTTACCAGAGTCAAGAAAAAGTTTCCATTCTTCTTCCTTGTAACATTGTCATATGATAATAGGAATGATAAAGTGGAGGTGGATCTCTCTCCCCATGATTATAGGTGACTCACTGGTAAAGAATCTAGGTAAACTTTTGTTGGGGAATTTGCCAGAATTCCCTACATTAAACAAAAGATTAAAGACATTAAAGTACAGACTAAAAAGTCATGTTTAGTAGTGAATGTTAAGAGCAGTAATGTTCACCATTAAGATTTGATTCAGAAGTTGTCACAGAAGAATACAACGATCTGATAGGCACCTTGAAAGATCAGATAACTTTGTCATAGTTGGCACTCCCTGCGACTTAATGTAGGTAGCTACGCCCTGAGTAGAGTGTTTGGTGTAAACAAGAGATTGAAACACTTGTGTATGGATGCGAATATTTTTTTTTCTTTCTTTTTAGATCTGTGGCTTGAATTCATACAAGACAAGGAACTAGACAACAGAGACAGCATGTATTTTGACAATATAGGGGCAGAATTCTCAGCTATGTGAATCAGAGATCAAATTACCTTACAACTATAGGGGAAAATTTTTTGTTGAGACTTGGTAGAGGAAGGTGTGTTGACCACATCAAACAGGCAAATGAGGTGAGGTTGGGTCATATTACATGTCACATAGGGTGAGATCAAGTCCCCTCCCCACTCCACCAGACAGTGATGTCAGGGATGCAGGTCATGGAGGCTCATTACACCTAGGTCTAAAATTATCCTGTCACCAAGTCATACCACATGTCTCCTGCAGAAATCACTCAAAGAAATTAAATGGACTTTACGTGAATAAAAAATCCATCCAAAACAAAATATCTGAATGGCATTGTATGGTAAAATTGAACATGTGTATTTCATTGGTTTAACAAAGATTTCTGAACAAGAAAAACTAAATTCTGATTAGCGAGTACAATCTACCAAACTACAAATTATTTGTAAGGTACAGAGAGAGTCAAGGAAGTGGAACTTCACTATATGCAAAATCTATATGTTATGTAATATACTTGTAATTAAACTTGTTTTCCCTAAGGAAGAGGCACCTCTAGGGCAAATTGATATATGATTATTATTTTTTTTTTTTTTTTTTTTTTTTTTTTTTTTTGCCGCTGTCTCCCGTGTTTGCGAGGTAGCGCAAGGAAACAGACAAAAGAAATGGCCCAACCCACCCCCATACACATGTATATACATACACGTCCACACATGCAAATATACATACCTACACAGCTTTCCATGGTTTACCCCAGACGTTTCACATGCCCTGATTCAATCCACCGACAGCTCGTCAGCCCCGGTATACCACATCGATCCAATTCACTCTATTCCTTGCCCTCCTTTCACCCTCCTGCATGTTCAGGCCCCGATCACTCAAAATCTTTTTCACTCAATCTTTCCACCTCCAATTTCGTCTCCCACTTCTCCTCGTTCCCTCCACCTCCGACACATATATCCTCTTGGTCAATCTTTCCTCACTCATTCTCTCCATGTGCCCAAACCATTTCAAAACACCCTCTTCTGCTCTCTCAACCACGCTCTTTTTATTTCCACACATCTCTCTTACCCTTACGTTACTTACTCGATCAAACCACCTCACACCACACATTGTCCTCAAACATCTCATTTCCAGCACATCCACCCTCCTGCGCACAACTCTATCCATAGCCCACACCTCGCAACCATACAAGATTGTTGGAACCACTATTCCTTCAAACATACCCATTTTTGCTTTTTGAGATAATGTTCTCGACTTCCACACATTCTTCAAGGCTCCCAGAATTTTCGCCCCCTCCCCCACCCTATGATCCACTTCCGCTTCCATGGTTGCATCCGCTGCCAGATCCACTCCCAGATATCTAAAACACTTTACTTCCTCCAGTTTTTCTCCATTCAAACTTACCTCCCAATTGACTTGACCCTCAACCCTACTGTACCTAATAACCTTGCTCTTATTCACATTTACTCTTAACTTTCTTCTTTCACACACTTTACCAAACTCAGTCACCAGCTTCTGCAGTTTCTCACATGAATCAGCCACCAGCGCTGTATCATCAGCAAACAACAACTGACTCACTTCCCAAGCTCTCTCATCAACAACAGACTTCATACTTGCCCCTCTTTCCAAAACTCTTGCATTCACCTCCCTAACAACCCCATCCATAAACAAATTAAACAACCATGGAGACATCACACACCCCTGCCGCAAACCTACATTCACTGAGAACCAATCACTTTCCTCTCTTCCTACACGTACACATGCCTTACATCCTCGATAAAAACTTTTCACTGCTTCTAACAACTTGCCTCCCACACCAGATATTCTTGATACCTTCCACAGAGCATCTCTATCAACTCTATCATATGCCTTCTCCAGATCCATAAATGCTACATACAAATCCATTTGCTTTTCTAAGTATTTCTCACATACATTCTTCAAAGCAAACACCTGATCCACACATCCTCTACCACTTCTGAAACCACAATGCTCTTCCCCAATCTGATGCTCTGTACGTGCCTTCACCCTCTCAATCAATACCCTCCCATATAATTTACCAGGAATACTCAACAAACTTATACCTCTGTAATTTGAGCACTCACTCTTATCCCCTTTGCCTTTGTACAGTGGCACTATGCACGCATTCTGCCAATCCTCAGGCACCTCACCATGAGTCATACATACATTAAATAACCTTACCAACCAGTCAATAATGCAGTCACCCCCTTTTTAATAAATTCCACTGCAATGCCATCCAAACCTGCTGCCTTGCCAGCTTTCATCTTCCGCAAAGCTTTTACTACCTCTTCTCTGTTTACCAAATCATTTTCCCTAACCCTCTTACTTTGCACACCACCTCGACCAAAATACCCTATATCTGCCACTCTATCATCAAACACATTCAACAAACCTTCAAAATACTCACTCCATCTCCTTCTCACATCACCACTACTTGTTATCACCTCCCCATTTGCGCCCTTCACTGAAGTTCCCATTTGCTCCCTTGTCTTACGCACTTTATTTACCTCCTTCCAGAACATCTTTTTATTCTCCCTAAAATTTAATGATACTCTCTCACCCCAACTCTCATTTGCCCTCTTTTTCACCTCTTGCACCTTTCTCTTGACCTCCTGTCTCTTTCTTTTATACATCTCCCACTCAATTGCATTTTTTCCCTGCAAAAATCGTCCAAATGCCTCTCTCTTCTCTTTCACTAATAATCTTACTTCTTCATCCCACCACTCACTACCCTTTCTAATCAACCCACCTCCCACTCTTCTCATGCCACAAGCATCTTTTGCGCAATCCATCACTGATTCCCTAAATACATCCCATTCCTCCCCCACTCCCCTTACTTCCATTGTTCTCACCTTTTTCCATTCTGTACTCAGTCTCTCCTGGTACTTCCTCACACAAGTCTCCTTCCCAAGCTCACTTACTCTCACCACCCTCTTCACTCCAACATTCACTCTTCTTTTCTGAAAACCCATACAAATCTTCACCTTAGCCTCCACAAGATAATGATCAGACATCCCTCCAGTTGCACCTCTCAGCACATTAACATCCAAAAGTCTCTCTTTTGCACTCCTGTCAATTAACACGTAATCCAATAACGCTCTCTGGCCATCTCTCCTACTTACATACGTATACTTATGTATATCTCGCTTTTTAAACCAGGTATTCCCAATCACTAGTCCTTTTTCAGCACATAAATCTACAAGCTCTTCACCATTTCCATTTACAACACTGAACACCCCATGTATACCAATTATTCCCTCAGCTGCCACATTACTCACCTTTGCATTCAAATCACCCATCACTATAACCCGGTCTCGTGCATCAAAACCACTAACACACTCATTCAGCTGCTCCCAAAACACTTGCCTCTCATGATCTTTCTTCTCATGCCCAGGTGCATATGCACCAATAATCACCCATCTCTCTCCATCAACTTTCAGTTTTACCCATATTAATCGAGAATTTACTTTCTTACATTCTATCACATACTCCCACAACTCCTGTATCAGGAGTACTGCTACTCCTTCCCTTGCTCTTGTCCTCTCACTAACCCCTGACTTTACTCCCAAGACATTCCCAAACCACTCTTCCCCTTTATCCTTGAGCTTCGTTTCACTCAGAGCCATAACATCCAGGTTCCTTTCCTCAAACATACTACCTATCTCTCCTTTTTTCACATCTTGGTTACATCCACGCACATTTAGACACCCCAGTCTGAGCCTTCGAGGAGGATGAGCACTCCCTGCGTGACTCCTTCTTCTGTTTCCCATTTTAGAAAGTTAAAAGAAAAAAATATATGATTAATATAATGGATTAAAACTTAAGAGGTCATCAAGTTAATCTGAACTGTAAGAAATTTCTTTTTACTGACATTATTGTTGCTTGGAGTAAGTTCCCTGAAAATATTGTTTAGAGGAAGACCCTTAATATCTTCAGAATTAGGCATGATCATCACATGTCGCTCATCAGTATTTAATAATTCATTTAATCATTCATTATAATGCAGTGGTATATCATGTTTGCTTCTCAACCACGTATCTCTCCCTGGCCATGCTGTGGTATCATACCAACTTTAATTAACCCATGTCACTTGCTTTGAGAGAGTAAATAAGATTTGTTGTATCATTCTTCAACATCATGAATAATATAGGCATGGTAAGCCAAGAGACTGGAGCTCAAGTTTATCCTTAGCATTCTCTTTATAGCAAAATGTGAAGGGATGCATGTCATTGGTGATGGGATGCATGGCATATTCATGTTCATTCTACCTTATAACAAAAAGTGAAGGGATGCATGTCATATGAGATGCATGACATATTCATATTTATTCTACCTTATGACTTTCCTATATTTCCTTCTAGCATTTTAATCCTACAAGGTACTTTTTTCTGCCTGTTTCCTGCTGGCATGTACCAGAGGGAGTGGAGGGTGAGGAGAAAGCCTTTGCTTTGCTATCCTATTGCTATTGTTTTACTGCTTACAATTCTCTCTCTCTCTCTCTCTCTCTCTCTCTCTCTCTCTCTCTCTCTCTCTCTCTCTCTCTCTCTCTCTCTCTCTCTCTCTCTCTCTCTCTCTCTCTCTCTCTCTCTCTCTCTCCTCTCTCCCTCTCTCTCTCTCTCTCTCTCTCTCTCTCTCCTTGAAACCTGAGCTCACCACCCACAGTCAAGTCCCTTAAACTGTTGAGGAGTTTCCAATTTTTTCTATCCTATGCATGCATCCATGCCTCACCCTTTCATCTTGGTTTACCCCTCCCTCTTTCCTCCCGTCGTTACTAACATTTAGACCCTCTTAGTCTCTTTTTGTGCATCTTCTCCACATGCCCAGACCATTTTAACACACCCTGGTCAGCTTTCTCAGTCATACTGCTACTTGCTCTTACAGTCATTCATTACAGTTAACCTGCCTTACACTGCATATTGTCATTAGACATTTCATTTCCAACATTTTTGTCTTCATCTGTTCTTTTGCATTCAGAACCCAGAACTCAGATCCATTCAGCACCTTCATTCTTGCTCTTCTTTACCTTAACAGATAATGACCTCTCTCTCCATACACACTGCTTAGCACACTCAGGACCTTAGCCACCTCTCTCATCACATGACTAACTTTAGCTCCATATGATCCATCCACTGCCATGCCCACTCTCAGTTACCTAGAGTACTCCAGTCCCTCCAGATTCTCCACATTCAAACTCACACTCAAACCATCTTGTCTTAATCCATGCAATACCTCGGCTGCAATGTATCATACAGTATCGTAAACTTAGACACTAGCTTCTGGAGTTTCTCACATAAGTCTTTGACCAGAGTTGTGTCACCTACAAAAAGCTGTTGAGTCACCTTCCGGTAGTTCCCCTCCACTCTCCCACCCTATATTCCCAGTATGTTGTAGACCTACCTTTGCTCCAAGACTCACGCCATTACCTCACTAACCATCGCTTCCATGAACTAATTGAATGGCCCTGGGGACATATCACTCTTTTGATGCAGATCCACCTCCACTTGAAACCACTCTGCCTCCTCCCTTCCTTTTCACACACAAGCTTGCTTAATGCTTTTCACTGCATCTAGTAGCTTTCCTCCTATAAGATAGAGTCTACTAGGCATCTTGTTATGATTTGTTTTCTCCCAGTCCTTAAATTCCACAAACAAATCACTGTTTCTCTAAGTATTTTTCACATCATCTCCCTCTCCTGAAGCCATGTTTCTCCTCCCCAGTCTGATGCTCTGTTCATGCCACTGCTTTCTCAGTCACCACTCTCCCATACACCCTATTAAGAATACTCAACAGACTTATAACTTTGATTGTCATACTATTTTGTCCTTCATACTTTTATCATATAAGGGCACTCTGTATGCATGCTACCAATTCTGAGTTACATCATATTTGGTCTTACATACTTTGAAATTATAAAAAGAAAAAAAACTAATAGTTGTTCAATATGTGAGGCTTAGAGAAAAGGACTTTTAATCCATTTTCTTGTTTTCCACCATAATGTGAGATTGATAGATAAGTACTAAAAGTGTAGTAGAACTTGAGAGCTACATCAGGAATATAGATAGTGGTTAGAATAAGGAAATTCGGAGATGCAGTGTTCTATCTTTTGGTGTGTTCTGGTGAAAAAAACTTAGAGGAAGGGGATTTATACATATAAAAGAAATTATTTTCATATTTTTATTGTGGCAGTAATTAACATACTCTTCCCTAAGTACAAAATTGTAGACTTTGTTTAAATGCATTGGGTTAAGGCATCATGAGGTGCCATACAGAGGAATGAGGATACTGTATTGTTTTTATAGTTTAACTTGATTTCTTATTACATATATTTGTACTTTTCAGTGTAAGCACATATTAGTTCTTTAGACATATCTTTGGCCTGAAATATATGAGATTTTGAATGAAAAATTTCAACAAGAGGTCATAAGCCTCCCTTTCATGTCTAGAGTAAATAAGTCCTTACATTCTTCATATTCTTGTATATGGCTACTTTTGGTCTCTGTATCATAGAAACTGGGGTGATTTCAAAGACACCAGGTTTTGACAATTTGTATTCTGGAAGGATTTAAGTTGGGACCCATAAAAAAGAGGTTAAGACAAATGATGTGATATTTTAAGGGATAAGTGCTGACATGTCATAGACACAGAAAGTCAGTGTGGAAGGAATAACTGTAATTACTTACTTGAACAAGGTAGATGGGATTGATTACTGTGGAAGGTGAAGCTGATAGGAGAATTTGTGTGAGAGGTATGTTATTCAAGAGGAAAGTTTGGTAATGGAAAATGACCAATGAGTTTTAGGAGTTCTATGTAAGATGATTTACATCATGCATAAAGGTATACCAAATACCTATATATAGTAATTTGTGAAATGCTTCATGCTATAAAGCTGTGAGTGCTAAGAATTTTGCTTAGTTTGGTTGAAATATTGAATATCTTGAATATAAATAAACAGCATTTCAAATTGATTTGGTGTACATTGCATACTGCTGTTGTTGGATATTGTCATAAGTTTTAAAGAAAAACTGAGACACTTCTCTTTTTCAGCCCAGCACTTGCAGTTAGTGTGTCTTGCCAATGGACATCATATCTGTTACAAAGATGTGGAGAGTCTTGTACACATCAACAAAGGTGATGTCAGACAGTCATTACTCGACCTTCAGCTCATGGCCTTGTCAGGATCATCCACTGATAAATGTAACTGTGGAAGTCATGAGGTATGTAATTTAGTATATGGTCTTGTGAACATGTGCTCATGAAATGAGTGATGGAATCATTCTGTAGGTCCTTATTCAGACAAACTTCAAATTTTTTTTTTTTTTTTTTTTTTTTTTTTTTTTGTCGCTGTCTCCCGTGTTTGCGAGGTAGCGCAAGGAAACAGACGAAAGAAATGGCCCAACCCACCCCCATAGACATGTATATACATACGTCCACACACGCAAATACACATACCTACACAGCTTTCCATGGTTTACCCCAGACGCTTCACATGCCTTGATTCAATCCACTGACAGCACGTCAACCCCGGTATACCACATCGCTCCAATTCACTCTATTCCTTGCCCTCCTTTCACCCTCCTGCATGTTCAGGCCCCAATCACACAAAATCTTTTTCACTCCATCTTTCCACCTCCAATTTGGTCTCCCTCTTCTCCTCGTTCCCTCCACCTCAGACACATATATTCTCTTGGTCAATCTTTCCTCACTCATTCTCTCCATGTGCCCGAACCATTTCAAAACACCCTCTTCTGCTCTCTCAACCACGCTCTTTTTATTTCCACACACCTCTCTTACCCTTACGTTACTTACTCGATCAAACCACCTCACACCACACATTGTCCTCAAACATCTCATTTCCAGCACATCTATCCTCCTGCGCACAACTCTATCCATAGCCCACGCCTCGCAACCATACAACATTGTTGGAACCACTATTCCTTCAAACATACCCATTTTTGCTTTCCGAGATAATGTTCTCGACTTCCACACATTCTTCAAGGCTCCCAGAATTTTCGCCCCCTCCCCCACCCTATGATCCACTTCCGCTTCCATGGTTCCATCCGCTGCCAGATCCACTCCCAGATATCTAAAACACTTCACTTCCTCCAGTTTTTCTCCATTCAAACTCACCTCCCAATTGACTTGACCCTCAACCCTACTGTACCTAATAACCTTGCTCTTATTCACATTTACTCTTAACTTTCTTCTTTCACACACTTTACCAAACTCAGTCACCAGCTTCTGCAGTTTCTCACATGAATCAGCCACCAGCGCTGTATCATCAGCGAACAACAACTGACTCACTTCCCCAAGCTCTCTCATCCCCAACAGACTTCATACTTGCCCCTCTTTCCAAAACTCTTGCATTCACCTCCCTAACCACCCCATCCATAAACAAATTAAACAACCATGGAGACATCACACACCCCTGCCGCAAACCTACATTCACTGAGAACCAATCACTTTCCTCTCTTCCTACACGTACACATGCCTTACATCCTCGATAAAAACTTTTCACTGCTTCTAACAACTTGCCTCCCACACCATATATTCTTAATACCTTCCACAGAGCATGTTTCTAATATTGATTTTATTATTATTCTATATAAACTTTATCCAAAACTCTTGCATTTACCTCCCTAACAACCCCATCCATAAACAAATTAAACAACCATGGAGACATCACACACCCCTGCCGCAAACCTACATTCACTGAGAACCAATCACTTTCCTCTCTTCCTACACGTACACATGCCTTACATCCTCGATAAAAACTTTTCACTGCTTCTAACAACTTTCCTCCCACACCATATATTCTTAATACCTTCCACAGAGCATCTCTATCAACTCTATCATATGCCTTCTCCAGATCCATAAATGCTACATACAAATCCATTTGCTTTTCTAAGTATTTCTCACATACATTCTTCAAAGCAAACACCTGATCCACACATCCTCTACCACTTCTGAAACCACACTGCTCTTCCCCAATCTGATGCTCTGTACATGCCTTCACCCTCTCAATCAATACCCTCCCATATAATTTACCGGAATACTCAACAAACTTATACCTCTGTAATTTGAGCACTCACTCTTATCCCCTTTGCCTTTGTACAATGGCACTATGCACGCATTCCGCCAATCCTCAGGCACCTCACCATGAGTCATACATACATTAAATAACCTTACCAACCAGTCAACAATACAGTCACCCCCTTTTTTAATAAATTCCACTGCAATACCATCCAAACCTGCTGCCTTGCCGGCTTTCATCTTCCGCAAAGCTTTCACTACCTCTTCTCTGTTTACCAAATCATTTTCCCTAACCCTCTCACTTTGCACACCACCTCGACCAAAACACCCTATATCTGCCACTCTATCATCAAACACATTCAACAAACCTTCAAAATACTCACTCCATCTCCTTCTCACATCACCACTACTTGTTATCACCTCCCCACTTGCGCCCTTCACCGAAGTTCCCATTTGCTCCCTTGTCTTACGCACTTTATTTACCTCCTTCCAGAACATCTTTTTATTCTCCCTAAAATTTAATGATACTCTCTCACCCCAACTCTCATTTGCCCTTTTTTTCACCTCTTGCACCTTTCTCTTGACCTCCTGTCTCTTTTATACATCTCCCACTCAATTGCATTTTTTCCCTGCAAAAATCGTCCAAATGCCTCTCTCTTCTCTTTCACTAATACTCTTACTTCTTCATCCCACCACTCACTACCCTTTCTAATCAACCCACCTCCCACTCTTCTCATGCCACAAGCATCTTTTGCGCAATCCATCACTGATTCCCTAAATACATCCCATTCCTCCCCCACTCCCCTTACTTCCATTGTTCTCACCTTTTTCCATTCTGTACTCAGTCTATCCTGGTACTTCCTCACACAGGTCTCCTTCTCAAGCTCACTTACTCTCACCACCCTCTTCACCCCAACATTCACTCTTCTTTTCTGAAAACCCATACAAATCTTCACCTTAGCCTCCACAAGATAATGATCAGACATCCCTCCAGTTGCACCTCTCAGCACATTAACATCCAAAAGTCTCTCTTTCGCACGCCTGTCAATTAACACGTAATCCAATAGCGCTCTCTGGCCATCTCTCCTACTTACATAAGTATACTTATGTATATCTCGCTTTTTAAACCAGAAGCTGGTGACTGAGTTTGGAAAAGTGTGTGGAAGAAGAAAGTTAAGAGTAAATGTGAATAAGAGCAAGGTTATTAGGTACAGTAGGGTTGAGGGTCAAGTCAATTGGGAGGTGAGTTTGAATGGAGAAAAACTGGAGGAAGTGAAGTGTTTTAGATATCTGGGAGTGGATCTGGCAGCGGATGGAACCATGGAAGCGGAAGTGGATCATAGGGTGGGGGAGGGGGCGAAAATCCTGGGGGCCTTGAAGAATGTGTGGAAGTCGAGAACATTATCTCGGAAAGCAAAAATGGGTATGTTTGAAGGAATAGTGGTTCCAAGAATGTTGTATGGTTGCGAGGCGTGGGCTATGGATAGAGTTGTGCGCAGGAGGATGGATGTGCTGGAAATGAGATGTTTGAGGACAATGTGTGGTGTGAGGTGGTTTGATCGAGTGAGTAACGTAAGGGTAAGGGAGATGTGTGGAAATAAAAAGAGCGTGGTTGAGAGAGCAGAAGAGGGTGTTTTGAAGTGGTTTGGGCACATGGAGAGGATGAGTGAGGAAAGATTGACCAAGAGGATGTATGTGTCGGAGGTGGAGGGAACAAGGAGAAGAGGGAGACCAAATTGGAGGTGGAAAGGTGGAGTGAAAAAGATTTTGTGTGATCGGGGCCTGAACATGCAGGAGGGTGAAAGGAGGGCAAGGAATAGAGTGAATTGGAGCGATGTGGTATACCGGGGTTGACGTGCTGTCAGTGGATTGAAGCAGGGCATGTGAAGCGTCTGGGGTAAACCATGGAAAGCTGTGTAGGTATGTATATTTGCGTGTGTGGACATATGTATATACATGTGTATGGGGGGGGTTGGGCCATTTCTTTCGTCTGTTTCCTTGCGCTACCTTGCAAACGCGGGAGACAGCGACAAAGTATAATAAAAAAAAAAATAGATAAAATAAACTTTATACTGAATACAAGGCTTTACTTAGCCTTACAGTCATATGATGAAGATTTGGAAAAAAAAGATTCCAGTTAGAATCAAGGTGAACCATGTTCACAGATATAGTAGTCCCTAGATGTAAAAGAACGGAAGAGAGTGGATGTGTTAGTCTTCTAAGGACAAATTTAAAGTGAGTTCTGAATTTCTTTCTGATGTCACGGGTATGATTCTAGATGGAGCCACTCATGTCATCCTGAGAATGCTCAGAGCTGCTGAAATGATTGAAGAATAATCTTTGGTTGATTCTTTCTGTATTCAAGTCTGCAAATATTGAGAGAATGGCCAGATGTGACGTGTCTTGTTTGGGTAGCCTTAATGGGCAAATGCTTAAAGTTCATGGAGAGGGAATTAGATGAATGGTTTCAGACAAGGTTGCCATTCCAAGAATTTGACCAAATTTTCTTACGATAGGCAAAAACATTCAGGGATATTGTGGATGTTGTGGAATCCATAAATGTTTTCAATGTTACTTTAGATAGACTGCTATATGTTCATGTTTTTGGGGACTTCTGTACACAGGATAAGGATATGAATTTATTTGATCTCTTATTTGGACCATATCAAGTTATCATAATGAGGATTAGCTTGTAGTACAGAATGTGGGCAACTATATTGACCTAGGAAAATCTAACTATACAGACTGTATGATAGGAGATATTAATTTTGACAAATAATATTTGAAGCCATTCATTAAACAAGTTTGATTTAGATGCCCATGCAAAAAATTAAATTATGTCATTAAGTACTTTGTTCTGCTTACTGTTTGTGTATTTAACTACTTAACCAGGTTTATATTATATGAAGACGAAAGAATCGTATTCTTTTATTTAGATGTAGCAGTGTTAGATATGTATGACATCAGCTTTAAATTCAGCCATTATGTGCACATAACTTTTTTAAAGGGGAAGTAAATGTTTATAGTTGTGTTACTGGAGTGATAGTTTTCATACATGGTGCTTTGACAAGAAAATAGTGAAATTGGAAAAAAAATGTAGCTTAGACATTGAAGCTTATTGATACAGTGGTTAAATTGATGAGAACTACTATTGACGTTTGTGTAAATAAATTATACATTTCCCTTTTCCATAGCCAGAGGTTGAACCATTATGTAACATTCATTTTCTCATTTCATTTCAAGCTAGAAGTTTCAGTTTTCTAAATTATTTCTTACTTTTTTCATATGACTGTATTGTTGACTGGTTGGTAAGGTTATTTAATGTATGTATGACTCATGGTGAGGTGCCTGAGGATTGGCGGAATGCGTGCATAGTGCCATTGTACAAAGGCAAAGGGGATAAGAGTGAGTGCTCAAATTACAGAGGTATAAGTTTGTTGAGTATTCCTGGTAAATTATATGGGAGGATATTGATTGAGAGGGTGAAGGCATGTACAGAGCATCAGATTGGGGAAGAGCAGTGTGGTTTCAGAAGTGGTAGAGGATGTGTGGATCAGGTGTTTGCTTTGAAGAATGTATGTGAGAAATACTTAGAAAAGCAGATGGATTTGTATGTAGCATTTATGGATCTGGAGAAGGCATATGATAGAGTTGATAGAGATGCTCTGTGGAAGGTATTAAGAATATATGGTGTGGGAGGAAAGTTGTTAGAAGCAGTGAAAAGTTTTTATCGAGGATGTAAGGCATGTGTACGTGTAGGAAGAGAGGAAAGTGATTGGTTCTCAGTGAATATAGGTTTGCGGCAGGGGTGTGTGATGTCTCCATGGGTGTTTAATTTGTTTATGGATGGGGTGGTTAGGGAGGTGAATGCAAGAGTTTTGGAAAGAGGGGCAAGTATGAAGTCTGTTGGGGATGAGAGAGCTTGGGAAGTGAGTCAGTTGTTGTTCGCTGATGATACAGCGCTGGTGGCTGATTCATGTGAGAAACTGCAGAAGCTGGTGACTGAGTTTGGTAGAGTGTGTGAAAGAAGAAAGTTAAGAGCAAATGTGAATAAGAGCAAGGTTATTAGGTACAGTAGGGTTGAGGGTCAAGTCAATTGGGAGGTGGGTTTGAATGGAGAAAAACTGGAGGAAGTGAAGTGTTTTAGATATCTGGGAGTGGATCTGGCAGCGGATGGAACCATGGAAGCGGAAGTGGATCATAGGGTGGGGGAGGGGGCGAAAATTCTGGGAGCCTTGAAGAATGTGTGGAAGTCGAGAACATTATCTCGGAAAGCAAAAATGGGTATGTTTGAAGGAATAGTGGTTCCAAGAATGTTGTATGGTTGCGAGGCGTGGGCTATAGATAGAGTTGTGCGCAGGAGGATGGATGTGCTGGAAATGAGATGTTTGAGGACAATGTGTGGTGTGAGGTGGTTTGATCGAGTAAGTAACGTAAGGGTAAGAGAGATGTGTGGAAACAAAAAGAGCATGGTTGAGAGAGCAGAAGAGGGTGTTTTGAAATGGTTCGGGCACATGGAGAGAATGAGTGAGGAAAGATTGACCAAGAGAGTATATGTGTTGGAGGTGGAGGGAACGAGGAGAAGAGGGAGACCAAATTGGAGGTGGAAAGATGGAGTGAAAAAGATTTTGTGTGATCGGGGCCTGAACATGCAGGAGGGTGAAAGGAGGGCAAGGAATAGAGTGAATTGGAGCGATGTGGTATACCGGGGTTGACGTGCTGTCAGTGGATTGAATCAAGGCATGTGAAGACTCTGGGGTAAACCATGGAAAGCTGTGTAGGTATGTATATTTGCGTGTGTGGACGTATGTATATACATGTGTATGGGGGTGGGTTGGGCCATTTCTTTCGTCTGTTTCCTTGCGCTACCTCGTAAACGCGGGAGACATCGACAAAGCAAAAAAAAAAAAAATGTATATGTGTGTGTGTGTATGTGCATGTGTATGTGTATGTATATTGTTACGAATTCAACACTTATTCAGGCAAGGTCGCAAGTAACATATGTTACAAATACTACTGTTCCTTGTCTTGCAAGGACGTCATAGATTTGTCAAGTTGCACAACTCAGGATAACGCAATAATAAAGTTATGGGATTGAATTAAAGACCAGCATCACATTAAATCTACTTATAATGAAAGAATTCAAGTGTACAAAGATAGGCACATAAATCAAGCATGAAACATTACGTTAACACTGATCATAAGAGTTAACATTAAACATGAGGTAACATTCGTACGTGACTTAACATTCCAGATAAGATTTCAAGCCAGGAGTTCTCTTTCCTCTATGGCAGTTCTTCGATAACATTACACTATTAATTATAACGGGCTTACAGCACAACACTTGGGTAATGGGCTTATTACACAGCAGGGCTTACAGGCTTACAACACAGCAGGACTTACAGGCTTACAACACAGCAGGACTTACAGCAGGGGACACCACCCACCTCGCTGGGCTTCAGAGAAAGGAATCAAGTCTCAGCGGGTGTTGTGGGTACAAGAAGACAAGCGTTCGCCCTTGTTACTATAAACCTTACATTTCGATTGGCTATAGAAATATAGGGGAAGTTCTCATTGGTTGGAGGGTCCCAGTGTCTCGGCGTAGTTACACTCTCGTAAAATGCTGGGTGGACAGAAACTCCGAGCCAGCCTCTGGCATCACTCCTCGCCCTGATAAGAAATATCAATACCATATGGACACACACACGTTATATACGCGAACATGTGAGCACAAGCACACGTGTTCCGTAACACCCCCCTCCTTAAAGGAGAAAATTCCTGGAAGAGGAATTTTCTTAAGAGCGGGATAAACAATCAGCTAACACAAGCTAACACAATCTGTTAACACATAAGATGTGCTGAAAATAATGTAACGTAAAAATTGTACATAACAAGGCCCATCTATTTAATATTGACTCCGTTCCCATAACTTGTGAACATTTTGAAAGGTTTGGTAGTCAGTACACTCTGATTGGCTGAAGAACACAAATATACAGTGTTATAATACAAATAGGAAAACAAAGGTTACTTCTATGATTGCTTGAATAACACATAAACAAAGTGCTACAATACAAATAGCAAAACAAAAGTTCCCTCTTCTTGGTGGGGGCTATATGTTTAGGCTCAACCTTCTTTCTTGTCCTCCTGCGTGGGGATCTTACCAGCCTTTACAACACTGGCGCCATTCACAGTTAATCTGGTTGGAGCCTGCAAAATAAAACAGTCAAAAAAAAGTAGTGTTCCCAACTGATGAGAGAGGCTCTCTAACACTGCTCATTTCAAACATATCTAACATTTATCAACAGATTTATGAGAGGGGGTTGTAACTGCGAGAAAAGTTACTAATACACTCTGTAATACCCAACTGTACCCACAAACGTCTCGGTTCTCTCCGAGATCGGGGGGAACTCATTACGGGCTAATACTTGGACCTTTACGGTCGGTGGAAGGCGGGGACTGACAAACCTCTGGCAAAACTCTGGGTACGTCGACAGGAGGGCAAACCTTTCTACCCGTCACTTCCCAGGCAGGTGCTAAAGCGTCTCCGTCTCCCCGGGTCTCCGAGGCCTTCACAGCTACGACGTCAACTTCGTCACACACGGCTACCGCTGGACGTTGGATGATGCAGACTGATACCGTCGGTTCATAGGGACCCTGAAAACGGGCAGCCAAGGGTTGACCTGGCTGCTGTAGAAGCCACACCTCGTCGCCTGTCTCTACACTTCTAAATCGAGACCGTCTGTCACGCCACCTCGTCCTTCATCCACGACTCTCTTAAATGGGCTCGAGACAAATCCTCAATTCCTCTATCACAACGGAGGCTACACCAGGAGAGAGGGTATCACACAGCTCCTTCTCGCTGGTCTCACTCTCAAGAAGAGTGTAACAGTGGTCAGAGGAGGTCATTAGCAATGGGCTCACAATGTCAATTAACTCGGTCAAACCGACCTTTTAAATGGGGGAGTAGGAACTCGCCTGTCTCTACGCTTCTGAATCGAGACAGTCTGAGTAGGCTTCCCTTCGCCTTCCCCATTACATGACACTGAACACCACTTCCTCAGGTCTCACCCTCAGGGAGAGTCTTCACTCCCTGCGTTTCAACGGCTATGTCCTTAGGCACACGGCCTGCCGTGCCAGTTGTCATGGACCTGGCACCATCGTGGTTGTAGACAATATCTGGTACCTCTTCGTCAAGCTGCACCGCCTCCGTGGACTTTACCGGGCCCGTAGGCAACACCGGCATTGGGTTCATCTTCCCACCCGCTAGGTCACTGCCTAACACGAAGTCCACGTCTAAGACAGGAACTTATCTACAATCCCTACAAGATCATGGCCCGTGAAGAAATCTATTTCTGCCCTCACATTGACTAGTGGAGCTTCCTTGGGACCAGACAGTCTGTCTAGCAAGACTCGGTCTCCAGACTCTTCTCGCGGCACCAAGCCATCCAACATTAGGGACTGTAGCGCACCAGACTCCCGTAATACGGTCACTTTTCGTCGTACACCACATCTACTAACATAGCCCTTAGACAGGAATGCATTGTAGTTCCCACATAACAGATCCTATAATAAGGACAGATTAATCAGCAGTCTCGCAACCCCTCACTCTCCTAAGAGCAGAAACAGCCTCACCTACTTCACTAAATTGGCCCTAAAATTAAGAAGAGACCCAATGGCCTACAATTATATCAAAAAAAAAAGGTAGAGTCTCTGGACTCCTTCTCTCGAGCCCAGCAATCCCTCACCTGGTGCCCAGCCTTGCCACAATAAAAACAACTCTTAACTCTGTTGGAGTATTTCCCCTTACTTTCATGAGTTACCGGCAAGGTAGCAGATTCAGGTGGGATTACATAATCAGTGGTCCTCCCTCTGCTGTCGTAGCCCTTTGAATGCCTGCCCACGTCAAGTTTACTGAACTTTGGTACGAGATGTAAGTTACCCAACTGGGACGACACTGGTCCTGATGGTGAAGCGTTAAGTCTGAGTTTAATGATCGAACGGTATTGTCACCACTGATCAACGACATGATTAATGAATCGAGGAAAGAGATTCCGTTAAGGCAAGAAATATCCTGGCAAGGTCGCCAATTTATATGTTACGAATTCAACACTTATTCAGGCAAGGTCGCAAGTAACATATGTTACAAATACTACTGTTCCTTGTCTTGCAAGGACGTCATAGATTTGTCAAGTTGCACAACTCAGGATAACGCAATAATAAAGTTATGGGATTGAATTAAAGACCAGCATCACATTAAATCTACTTATAATGAAAGAATTCAAGTGTACAAAGATAGGCACATAAATCAAGCATGAAACATTACGTTAACACTGATCATAAGAGTTAACATTAAACATGAGGTAACATTCGTACGTGACTTAACATTCCAGATAAGATTTCAAGCCAGGAGTTCTCTTTCCTCTATGGCAGTTCTTCGATAACATTACACTATTAATTATAACGGGCTTACAGCACAACACTTGGGTAATGGGCTTATTACACAGCAGGGCTTACAGGCTTACAACACAGCAGGACTTACAGGCTTACAACACAGCAGGACTTACAGCAGGGGACACCACCCACCTCGCTGGGCTTCAGAGAAAGGAATCAAGTCTCAGCGGGTGTTGTGGGTACAAGAAGACAAGCGTTCGCCCTTGTTACTATAAACCTTACATTTCGATTGGCTATAGAAATATAGGGGAAGTTCTCATTGGTTGGAGGGTCCCAGTGTCTCGGCGTAGTTACACTCTCGTAAAATGCTGGGTGGACAGAAACTCCGAGCCAGCCTCTGGCATCACTCCTCGCCCTGATAAGAAATATCAATACCATATGGACACACACACGTTATATACGCGAACATGTGAGCACAAGCACACGTGTTCCGTAACAATATATATATGTATATATATATATATATATATTATATTTATTTATTTTATTATACTTTGTCGCTGTCTCCCGCGTTTGCGAGGTAGCGCAAGGAAATAGACGAAAGAAATGGCCCAACCCCCCCCCCCATACACATGTATATACATACGCCCACACACGCAAATATACATACCTACACAGCTTTCCATGGTTTACCCCAGACGCTTCACATGCCTTGATTCAATCCACTGACAGCACGTCAACCCCGGTATACCACATTGATCCAATTCACTCTATTCCTTGCCCTCCTTTCACCCTCCTGCATGTTCAGGCCCCGATCACACAAAATCTTTTTCACTCCATCTTTCCACCTCCAATTTGGTCTCCCTCTTCTCCTTGTTCCCTCCACCTCCGACACATATATCCTCTTGGTCAATCTTTCCTCACTCATCCTCTCCATATGCCCAAACCACTTCAAAACACCCTCTTCTGCTCTCTCAACCACGCTCTTTTTATTTCCACACATCTCTCTTACCCTTACGTTGCTCACTCGATCAAACCACCTCACACCACACATTGTCCTCAAACATCTCATTTCCAGCACATCCATCCTCCTGCGCACAACTCTATCCATAGCCCACGCCTCGCAACCATACAACATTGTTGGAACCACTATTCCTTCAAACATACCCATTTTTGCTTTCCGAGATAATGTTCTCGACTTCCACACATTCTTCAAGGCCCCCAGGATTTTCGCCCCCTCCCCCACCCTATGATCCACCTCCGCTTCCATGGTTCCATCCGCTGCCAGATCCACTCCCAGATATCTAAAACACTTCACTTCCTCCAGTTTTTCTCCATTCAAACTCACCTCCCAATTGACTTGACCCTCAACCCTACTGTACCTAATAACCTTGCTCTTATTCACATTTACTCTTAACTTTCTTCTTCCACACACTTTTCCAAACTCAGTCACCAGCTTCTGCAGTTTCTCACATGAATCAGCCACCAGCGCTGTATCATCAGCGAACAACAACTGACTCACTTCCCAAGCTCTCTCATCCCCAACAGACTTCATACTTGCCCCTCTTTCAAAACTCTTGCATTTACCTCCCTAACAACCCCATCCATAAACAAATTAAACAACCATGGAGACATCACACACCCCTGCCGCAAACCTACATTCACTGAGAACCAATCACTTTCCTCTCTTCCTACACGTACACATGCCTTACATCCTCGATAAAAACTTTTCACTGCTTCTAACAACTTTCCTCCCACACCATATATTCTTAATACCTTCCACAGAGCATCTCTATCAACTCTATCATATGCCTTCTCCAGATCCATAAATGCTACATACAAATCCATTTGCTTTTCTAAGTATTTCTCACATACATTCTTCAAAGCAAACACCTGATCCACACATCCTCTACCACTTCTGAAACCACACTGCTCTTCCCCAATCTGATGCTCTGTACATGCCTTCACCCTCTCAATCAATACCCTCCCATATAATTTACCAGGAATACTCAACAAACTTATACCTCTGTAATTTGAGCACTCACTCTTATCCCCTTTGCCTTTGTACAATGGCACTATGCACGCATTCCGCCAATCCTCAGGCACCTCACCATGAGTCATACATACATTAAATAACCTTACCAACCAGTCAACAATACAGTCACCCCCTTTTTTAATAAATTCCACTGCAATACCATCCAAACCTGCTGCCTTGCCGGCTTTCATCTTCCGCAAAGCTTTCACTACCTCTTCTCTGTTTACCAAATCATTTTCCCTAACCCTCTCACTTTGCACACCACCTCGACCAAAACACCCTATATCTGCCACTCTATCATCAAACACATTCAACAAACCTTCAAAATACTCACTCCATCTCCTTCTCACATCACCACTACTTGTTATCACCTCCCCATTTGCGCCCTTCACTGAAGTTCCCATTTGCTCCCTTGTCTTACGCACTTTATTTACCTCCTTCCAGAACATCTTTTTATTCTCCCTAATAAAAAGAATATATATATATATATATATATATATATATATATATATATATATATATATATATATATATATATATATATATATATATTATCCCTGGGGATAGGGGTGAAAGAATACTTCCCACGCATTTCTCGCATGTCGTAGAAGGCGACGAGAGGGGACGGGAGCGGGGGGCCAGAAATCCTCCCCTCGTATTTTCTAACTTTCTAAAATGGGAAACAGAAGGAGTCACGCGGGGAGTGCTCATCCTCCTCGAAGGCTCAGACTGGGGTGTCTAAATGTGTGTGGATGTAACCAAGATGTGAAAAAAGGAGAGATAGGTAGTATGTTTGGGGAAAGGAACCTGGATGTTTTGGCTCTGAGTGAAACGAAGCTCAAGGGTAAAGGGGAAGAGTGGTTTGGGAATGTCTTGGGAGTAAAGTCAGGGGTTAGTGAGAGGACAAGAGCAAGGGAAGGAGTAGCAGTACTCCTGAATCAGGAGTTGTGGGAGTATGTGATAGAGTGTAAGAAAGTAAATTCTCGATTAATATGGGTAAAACTGAAAGTTGATGGAGAGAGATGGGTGATTATTGGTGCATATGCACCTGGGCATGAGAAGAAAGATCATGAGAGGCAAGTGTTTTGGGAGCAGCTGAATGAGTGTGTTAGTGGTTTTGATGCACGAGACCGGGTTATAGTGATGGGTGATTTGAATGCAATGGTGAGTAATGTGGCAGTTGAGGGAATAATTGGTATACATGGGGTGTTCAGTGTTGTAAATGGAAATGGTGAAGAGCTTGTAGATTTATGTGCTGAAAAAGGACTGGTGATTGGGAATACCTGGTTTAAAAAGCGAGATATACATAAGTATACGTATGTAAGTAGGAGAGATGGCCAGAGAGCGTTATTGGATTACGTGTTAATTGACAGGCGCGTGAAAGAGAGACTTTTGGATGTCAATGTGCTGAGAGGTACAACTGGAGGGATGTCTGATCATTATCATGTGGAGGCTAAAGTGAAGATTTGTATGGGTTTTCAGAAAAGAAGAGTGAATGTTGGGTTGAAGAGGGTGGTGAGAGTAAGTGAGCATGGGAAGGAGACTTGTGTGAGGAAGTACCAGGAGAGACTGAGTACAGAATAGAAAAAGGTGATAACAGTGGAAGTAAGGGGAATGGGGGAGGAATGGGATGTATTTAGGGAATCAGTGATGGATTGCACAAAAGATGCTTGTGGCATGGGAAGAGTGGGAGGTGGGTTGATTAGAAAGGGTAGTGAGTGGATGAAGAAGTAAGATTATTAGTGAAAGAGAAGAGAGAGGCGTTTGGACGATTTTTGCAGGGAAAAAATGCAATTGAGTGGGAGATGTATAAAAGAAAGAGACAGGAGGTCAAGAGAAAGATGCAAGAGGTGAAAAAGAGGGCAAATGAGAGTTGGGGTGAGAGAGTATCATTAAATTTTAGGGAGAATAAAAAGATGTTCTGGAAGGAGGTAAATAAAGTGCGTAAGACAAGGGAGCAAATGGGAACTTCAGTGAAGGGCGTAAATGGGGAGGTGATAACAAGTAGTGGTGATGTGAGGAGATGGAGTGAGTATTTTGAAGGTTTGTTGAATGTGTTTGATGATAGAGTGGCAGATATAGGGTGTTTTGGTCGAGGTGGTGTGCAAAGTGAGAGGGTTAGGGAAAATGATTTGGTAAACAGAGAAGAGGTAGTAAAAGCTTTGCGGAAGATGAAAGCCGGCAAGGCAGCAGGTTTGGATGGTATTGCAGTGGAATTTATTAAAAAAGGGGGTGACTGTATAATTGACTGGTTGGTATGGTTATTTAATGTATGTATGACTCATGGTGAGGTGCCTGAGGATTGGCGGAATGCGTGCTTAGTGCCATTTTACGAAGGCAAAGGGGATAAGAGTGAGTGCTCAAATTACAGAGGTATAAGTTTGTTGAGTATTCCTGGTAAATTATATGGGAGGGTATTGATTGAGAGGGTGAAGGCATGTACAGAGCATCAGATTGGGGAAGAGCAGTGTGGTTTCAGAAGTGGTAGAGGATGTGTGGATCAGGTGTTTGCTTTGAAGAATGTATGTGAGAAATACTTAGAAAAGCAAATGGATTTGTATGTAGCATTTATGGATCTGGAGAAGGCATATGATAGAGTTGATAGAGATGCTCTGTGGAAGGTATTAAGAATATATGGTGTGGGAGGCAAGTTGTTAGAAGCAGTGAAAAGTTTTTATCGAGGATGTAAGGCATGTTTACGTGTAGGAAGAGAGGAAAGTGATTGGTTCTCAGTGAATGTAGGTTTGCGGCAGGGGTGTGTGATGTCTCCATGGTTGTTTAATTTGTTTATGGATGGGGTTGCTAGGGGGGTGAATGCAAGAGTTTTGGAAAGAGGGGCAAGTATGAAGTCTGTTGGGGATGAGAGAGCTTGGGAAGTGAGTCAGTTGTTGTTCGCTGATGATACAGCGCTGGTGGTTGATTCATGTGAGAAACTGCAGAAGCTGGTGACTGAGTTTGGTAAAGTGTGTGAAAGAAGAAAGTTAAGAGTAGATATGAATAAGAGCAAGGTAATTAGGTACAGTAGGGTTGAGGGTCAAGTCAATTGGGAGGTAAGTTTGAATGGAGAAAAACTGGAGGAAGTAAAGTGTTTTAGATATCTGGGAGTGGATCTGGCAGCGGATGGAACCATGGAAGCGGAAGTGGATCATAGGGTGGGGGAGGGGGCGAAAATCCTGGGAGCCTTGAAGAATGTGTGGAAATCGAGAACATTATCTCGGAAAGCAAAAATGGGTATGTTTGAAGGAATAGTGGTTCCAAGAATGTTGTATGGTTGCGAGGCGTGGGCTATGGATAGAGTTGTGCGCAGGAGGATGGATGTGCTGGAAATGAGATGTTTGAGGACAATGTGTGGTGTGAGGTGGTTTGATCGAGTAAGTAACGTAAGGGTAAGAGAGATGTGTGGAAATAAAAAGAGCGTTGTTGAGAGAGCAGAAGAGGGTGTTTTGAAATGGTTTGGGCACATGGAGAGAATGAGTGAGGAAAGACTGACCAAGAGGATATATGTGTCGGAGGTGGAGGGAACGAGGAGAAGAGGGAGACCAAATTGGAGGTGGAAAGAGGAGTGAAAAAGGTTTTGTGTGATCGGGGCCTGAACATGCAGGAGGGTGAAAGGAGGGCAAGGAATTGAGTGAATTGGATCGATGTGGTATACCGGGGTTGACGTGCTGTCAGTGGATTGAATCAGGGCATCTGAAGTGTCTGGGGTAAACCATGGAAAGCTGTGTAGGTATGTATATTTGCGTGTGTGGACGTATGTATATACATGTGTATGGGGGTGGGTTGGGCCATTTCTTTCGTCTGTTTCCTTGCGCTACCTCGCAAACGCGGGAGACAGCGAAAAAAAAAACTTTAAACTAAAGGAGATGGGAGCAGGGGGCTGAAAACCCTTCCTTCTTATATTTTGATTCCTAAAATATGGAAAAAATGAAAGAGCTAAGTAGGGAATGCTCATCCTCCTCAAAGGCTCAGGCTGGGATAGCTAAATGTGTGTGGATGTAACCAAATTGCGAAGAGAGGAGAGATAGGTAGTATGCTTGAGGAAAGGAACCTAGGTGATCTGGGTCTCGGTGAAACAGAGCTCAAGAGTAAAGGGAAGGAATGGTTTAGAAGCATCTTTGGTAAGGTTGGGTTGGAGAGTGGACAAAAGGAAGGAGTAGACTACTCCAGAAGCAGGAGTTGTGGGAATGTGTGAAATAGTGTAAGGAAATGAATTCTGGATTGATGTAGTTAAAATGAGACTGGATGGCAAGAGATGGGTGATTATTAGTGCTTATGTACCTGGACATGAAAAGAAAGATCATGAGAGGCAGATGTTTTGGGAGCAGCTATGTCAACAGTTTTGATGCAAAAGGCCAGGTATTAGTAATGGATGATTTGAATACAATGGTGAGTAATGTGGCAGTTGAAGGTATAATTTGGGGGCATGGGGTATTCAGTATTATGATTGGAAATGGTGAACATTTTATGGAGGTGTGTGCTGAAAAAGGACTGATGATTGGGAATACTTGGTTTGAAAAGAGACATATGCAAGTATATGTATGGGAGTTGGAAAGATGGTCATCGGGCATAAGTGGATTACATATCAACTGATAGGTCTATAAAAGAGAGACTTTTAGATGCCAGTGTGCTGAGAGGGGTAGCTGGTTGGCTGTGTAATTACTATCTTGAGGAAGGGAGGGTGAAGATTTATAAAGGTTTTAGAGAATGAAACAATATTGGTTAGAAAAGAGTTGTGAAAGTAAATGAGCTTGGAAAAGAGAATTGTGGGAAGAAATACCAGGGAGATAAGTGTAAAATGGCAAAAGGTGAGAGTAAATGTGGCAAGGGGATTGGGTGAGGAATAGGAGGAATATAGGGAAGCAGTACTGGCATGTGCGAAAGATGCTTGTGGTATGTGAAAGGTGGGAGATGGGTAGATTAGAAAGGATAGTGAGTGGTGGGATGAAATAAAGTTGCTATTGAAAGAAACAAAGGGAGGCATTCTTACAGTACTCACAGGGAAGGACTGCAAATGATTGGGGGACGTATAAGAGAAAAGTGGCGTGAGGTCAAAACAAAGGTGCATGGGTTGAAAAAGAGGGCAAATGAGAGTTGGGGTAACCTATTGGAAGAATAATATATTGATATGTTTGGAAGGAGGATGATAATGTGCAATAAGCAAAAGAACAAATAGGAACTTCAGTGTAGGGGAATATAGAAGCTGTAACAAGTAGTGATGAAGTAAGGAGGAGATGGAGTGAATATTTTGAAGGACTGTTGAACATGTTTGATTAGGACAGCAGATGTAGGGTGCTTGGATCAAGATGTTGTGCAAAGTAAGAGTGTCATAGATAGTGGTTTGGTGTAGTGGGAAGAGGTAGTGAAAGCCTTATGTAAGATGAAATGTGGCAAGGTGGGGGAATGGATGGTATTGCAGTTGATTTTATTTAGAAAAAGGGTGACTTGTCTTGTAGGATTTTCGGTATATGTATGGATCATGGTGAGGTGTTTGAGAATTGGCAGAATGCATGTATAGTGCCATTGTGTAAAGGCAAAGAATATAAAAGTGAGAATTCAAACTACATAGGTTTGTTGAGTGTACCTGGTATGTTGTATGGGAGGGTAGTGATTGAGAGAGTGGAGGCATATACAGAGCATCAGGTTAGGGAGGAGAAGTTTGATTTGAGAACTGGTAGAGAATGTGTGGCTTTGATTTAAAGAATATGGGTAAGAAGTATTTTGAGAAACAGCTGGATTTGTTTGTGGCATTTATGGCTCTGGGGAGAACATATGATAGGGTTGATAGTGATGCCTTATGGAAGGTCTAAAGAATATGTGATGTGGGAGGAAAGCTGCTCAAAGCAGTGAGAAGTTTTTATCTGGTGTGTAAGGCTAGTGCACAAGTAGAGGCAAGTGAATGATTCTAATTGAAGGTTAGTCTGTGGCAGGGGTTTGTAATGCCACCATGCTTGTTTAATTTGTTTATGGTTGGGGTGTAGAGAGAGGTAAACGTGAATTCTTGGAGAGAGAGAGAGAGAGAGAGAGAGAGAGAGAGAGAGAGAGAGAGAGAGAGAGAGAGAGAGGGGGGGGGGGGGGGGAGTATGCAGTCTGTAGAGAATTAGAGGGCCTGGGAAGTAAGTCAGTTGTTGTTCATTGATGATACAGCACTGGGGGCAGATTTGAGTGTAAGACTGCAGAAGTTGGTGACTGAGTTAAGAAGAGTGTGTGAAAGAAGGAAGTTGGAAGTATTGTGAATAAACATTAAGGAACAGGTTAGTTAGGATGTGAGTCTGTGGAGAAAAATTGAAGGAAGTAAAGTGTTTTAGTTTTAGATACAGGTACACCACTGATTTTCCAGCACTCTTGGTTCCAAAGCGTTGCCTGATTAACCATTTTGCCAGACCAACCATGGTCACGTAATAATAATTCATCAACACACCTCTAACCCACTAATTATACATTTGCCATGTGTCTAAAGTATACCATGGACTGCTGGAAATTTAAATTAAACAAATGTTGAATGTAAATTAATTTTTTTTTTTTTTTCCGCTGTCTCCCGCGTTTGCGAGGTAGCGCAAGGAAACAGACGAAAGAAATGGCCCAACCCACCCCCATACACATGTATATACATACGTCCACACACGCAAATATACATACCTACACAGCTTTCCATGGTTTACCCCAGACGCTTTACATGCCTTGATTCAATCCACTGACAGCACGTCAACCCCGGTATACCACTTCGCTCCAATTCACTCTATTCCTTGCCCTCCTTTCACCCTCCTGCATGTTCAGGCCCCGATCACACAAAATCTTTTTCACTCCATCTTTCCACCTCCAATTTGGTCTCCCTCTTCTCCTCGTTCCCTCCACCTCCGACACATATATCCTCTTGGTCAATCTTTCCTCACTCATTCTCTCCATGTGACCAAACCATTTCAAAACACCCTCTTCTGCTCTCTCAACCACGCTCTTTTTATTTCCACACATCTCTCTTACCCTTACGTTACTTACTCGATCAAACCACCTCACACCACACATTGTCCTCAAACATCTCATTTCCAGCACATCCATCCTCCTGCGCACAACTTTATCCATAGTCCACGCCTCGCAACCATACAACATTCTTGGAACCACTATTCCTTCAAACATACCCATTTTTGCTTACCGAGATAATGTTCTCGACTTCCACACATTCTTCAAGGCTCCCAGAATTTTCGCCCCCTCCCCCACCCTATGATCCACTTCCGCTTCATGTTTCCATCTGCTGCCAGATCCACTCCCAGATATCTAAAACACTTCACTTCCTCCAGTTTTTCTCCATTCAAACTCACCTCCCAATTGACTTGACCCTCAACCCTACTGTACCTAATAACCTTGCTCTTATTCACATTTACTCTTAACTTTCTTCTTTCACACACTTTACCAAACTCAGTCACCAGCTTCTGCAGTTTCTCACATGAATCAGCCACCAGCGCTGTATCATCAGCGAACAACAACTGACTCACTTCCCAAGCTCTCTCATCCCCAACAGACTTCATCCTTGCCCCTCTTTCCAAAACTCTTGCATTCACCTCCCTAACAACCCCATCCATAAACAAATTAAACAACCATGGAGACATCACACACCCCTACCGCAAACCTACATTCACTGAGAACCAATCACTTTCCTCTCTTCCTACACGTACACATGCCTTACATCCTCGATAAAAACTTTTCACTGCTTCTAACAACTTGCCTCCCACACCATATATTCTTAATACCTTCCACAGAGCATCTCTATCAACTCTATCATATGCTTTCTCCAGATCCATAAATGCTACATACAAATCCATTTGCTTTTCTAAGTATTTCTCACATACATTCTTCAAAGCAAACACCTGATCCACACATCCTCTACCACTTCTGAAACCACACTGCTCTTCCCCAATCTGATGCTCTGTACATGCCTTCACCCTCTTAATCAATACCCTCCCATACAATTTGCCAGGAATACTCAACAAACTTATACCTCTGTAATTTGAGCACTCACTCTTATCCCCTTTGCCTTTGTACAATGGCACTATGCACGCATTCCGCCAATCCTCAGGCACCTCACCATGAGTCATACATACATTAAATAACCTTACCAACCAGTCAACAATACAGTCACCCCCTTTTTTAATAAATTCCACTGCAATACCATCCAAACCTGCTGCCTTGCCGGCTTTCATCTTCTGCAAAGCTTTTAAATAAATAAATGAAATACAGGTACTTGTACTCCATTACTCCGACACTGTCAAAACCATTCCAACATCACCCAATTGTGCTCAGTATTCTTACCATCTTTCATAGTTTTTCTATTTGTCATTTGCTTTTTGGAATCGCTGTCTGCATAGAATTTCAATATTTTCTCCCTTTGCTTCTTTATATCATAAGCAGTTGATGAACCAATACTGTAGATTTCACAGCTTATGCACCGAAACACCACGGTCCATTTTTTCATCAGTTATACTTTATCTTGGATCAATAGACTGGTGTTTATGTTTGACACCATGACTGACACTCTCATATGCCTCAGAAGCCATAGCTAAGGTTAAATTTAAGCAAAATAAGCTAGGAATCTCACAGAATTGCAGTATCACCACCAAGTGCAGAGTAAAGAATGTAAATAAGCTCGCCCTACACACAGTGCCATCTGTGGCCGCCCAGGAAACTAGTCTGGTGGCCACAGTAATTTCAAGTTCCCTCACATAATTTTGTCTGGACTAAAGGAGGTGCCAAACCATCAATTGCTGGAACTTCAGTAGTGTACCTGTACCTGGATTCCCCATAACAGTGAATGGAGCCATTGAAGTTGAAGTGAGTCATAGGGTGGGGAAGGGGGCAAAGGTTCTGGGAGTGTTGAAGAATGTGTGGAAAGGGATATCATTATCTGGTATGTTTCAAGGCATAGTAGTCTTAAAGTATTAAATGGATGGTCGGCGTTGTCTGTAGATGAGACTGTGCAGAGGAAGGGGATGTGTTGGAAAGGAAATGTTTGAAAATATGTGATTTGAGGTGGTTTGACTTTGTAAGTAATGAAAGGGTAAGATAGAGATGTGTTAAAAAGAATTATTATGATTGAGAGAGCTTAAGTATGTGTGCTGAAATGGTTTGGACACATGGAGAGAATGATTGTATCAGAAGTGGATTGCACAGGGAGAATGGGGATACCAAAACTGGTGATGGGAAGATGGGGCAAAAAATATTTTGAATGATTGGGGCCTGAACATGCCACAGGGTAAGAGGCATGCATGGGATAGATTGATTTTGGAACAGTATGGTACACAGGAGTCAGTGTGCTGTCAGTGGTTTAAGCCAGAGCATGTGAAGTGTCCAGGGTAAACCATTGAAAGGTCTTTAGGGTGTGGTTGTGGATAGGAAGCTGTAGTTTTAGTGCATTACTAGAAAATAGTATGACCTATTTTCGTCTGTTCCTGGCATAACACGGAAACTGCGATCAAGTATGACAAAAGATGAATAGGTAAATTTTGATACTTTATATTGATTTGGCAATGCCAAAATGGTTTGACAGCAGCCTGAAAGATCAGAAATAATTTGTATTTTTCATTTAAGCATCTTCAGATGCAGGAGAGTTTTTTTCATGAATACCTTAAGGATCTGAAGTCCCTTTGCTTTTCTTTGTGGCTATAAAAGACATTTCCCATCGTAAGCTAGGATCATTCTCCTTTCTTATAGAAAGACTGTTTTGATTCTGCCTGTAATCTTACCCCTGACAGACATGAAACCAACCTGCATTCTCACATTACATGGTCAACTACCCTTTTTCAACAGAAAACTAATCTGGGCATCACATGTTACACATATGACATTCACCCTTTGTCTCACAGACATCAACACATAAGCCATAAACGAACTAGATAACTAAAACACTCAACAGCACCACTATCAGATGAGAAAAATAATCCATTTGTATCTTTCACAAACAATTTATGTGTTCCACTCTGAAATATGCTGTAAATGCCTGGCCACCCATCTTCAAGGAAACTTAAGAAAGCACTTAGATCAATTGCAGACATTCAGCATCTGCACAGCAAAACAAGAATCCTTGTAATATAATCTCACCTCAACATGCTCAGCACCTAATTTTATGCATCAGTACTAGCCCCATCCCACCCAAGCCAATGCATGACCAATCACCACCCTTTTTGCAGAAATGAAAAGCTGTTCCTACCATCCATTTAAGCTATTTTTGCTCACAAATTCCTGTGCACCATAGGCAGACCCTGCATTGACATAGCATATTCACCACTTAATTACTTGATAAACACTGAACAGCAGCCTGTGAACTCCTTTACACCTGATGTACACCCATCTGAACCCACTCTTTCCAGTACAAGTGCAAGTTACACTTTCATGTTTATGCTGTAGATTCTGCCCATCCCTTTGGCATAGCGCTGAAGATGTCACACCTGCTCCTTAGCTGCCTTGCACTTTCCCTACCAAGGCAGATGATTATCACCATGCAAATTTACTTGTGGTCTGATTTGCTGGATTTAGCCAACTTCATGAGTGCTGTGATAGCTACTTTATATAAATGTGGCCTTAGGGTTAGATAGATAAGTAAATATTTGACTCACTTTCATGTCAGTCCATGGATATACTCTATTCTTGGTTTATTAAGGATACATTGTACTTACTCCCTTCCTACTCGTTGCTTGAGATTACATCTTGGGTCAAAAGTCACCCCTGGAAAAGCAATATCATAAGGAGTACAGTTTCATCAAAGAATATCTCACTCCAAAGGAGTTTACAAATCCTACTCTCAGAATTAATGTAATCCTAGGCTGCAGGAGTTTTTAGAAAATTCCCGGGTAACACCAGGACTCTTCCTGGAGTAAATGTAGTTAGAAATAGATAGATAGGTATTTGAACCATTGTGCTTACTGTCAAGCTATTTCATCTCATTTGAAAGTGCCACTAACCCTGTAGCACGCAGCAACCTGTCTCAGAAGTGAAGGGAACATGTCAAAATATACAAATATACATACACAGCTTTCCATGGTCCACCCCAGACGCCTCACATGCCTTGATTCACTCCACTGACAGCACGTCAACCCCTGTATACCACATCGCTCCAATTCACTCTATTCCTTGCCCTCCTTACACCCTCCTGCATGTTCAGGCCCCGATCACACAAAATCTTTTTCACTCCATCTTTCCACCTCCAATTTGGTCTCCCTCTTCTCCTCGTTCCCTCCACCTCCGACACATATATCCTCTTGGTCAATCTTTCCTCACTCATTCTCTCCATGTGCCCAAACCATTTCAAAACACCCTCTTCTGCTCTCTCAACCACGCTCTTTTTATTTCCACACATCTCTCTTACCCTTACGTTACTTACTCGATCAAACCACCTCACACCACACATTGTCCTCAAACATCTCATTTCCAGCACATCCATCCTCCTGCGCACAACTCTATCCATAGCCCACGCCTCGCAACCATACAACATTGTTGGAACCACTATTCCTTCAAACATACCCATTTTTGCTTTCCGAGATAATGTTCTCGACTTCCACACATTTTTCAAGGCTCCCAAAATTTTCGCCCCCTCCCCCACCCTATGATCCACTTCCGCTTCCATGGTTCCATCCGCTGACAGATCCACTCCCAGATATCTAAAACACTTCACTTCCTCCAGTTTTTCTCCATTCAAACTTACCTCCCAATTGACTTGACCCTCAACCCTACTGTACCTAATAACCTTGCTCTTATTCACATTTACTCTTAACTTTCTTCTTCCACACACTTTACCAAACTCAGTCACCAGCTTCTGCAGTTTCTCACATGAATCAGCCACCAGCGCTGTATCATCAGCGAACAACAACTGACTCACTTCCCAGGCTCTCTCATCCCCAACAGACTTCATACTTGCCCCTCTTTCCAGGACTCTTGCATTCACCTCCCTAACAACCCCATCCATAAACAAATTAAACAACCATGGAGACATCACACACCCCTGCCGCAAACCTACATTCACTGAGAACCAATCACTTTCCTCTCTTCCTACACGTACACATGCCTTACATCCTCGATAAAAAAACTTTTCATATATATACACATACATATATACACATATACATATTCATACTTGCTCACCTTTATCTATTCCCAGTACCACCCCACCCCACAGGAGACAGCATTGCCACCCCTCATGTCAGTGATGTACTGCCAGGAAACAGACTAAAAAGGCCACATTTGCTCATACTCATTCTATGGCTGTCGTGTGTAATGCACTGAAACTACAGCTCACTATCTACATCTTGGCCCTGCAGACCTTTCCATGTCTTACCCCAGACGTTTGACATGCCCTGGTTCAGTCCATTGACAGTACATCGACCCTAGGATACCGCATAGTTCCAATTCGCTTTATTCCGTGCACGCCTTTCACCATCCTGCATGTTCAGGGCCTGATTGTTCAGAATCTTTTTCACTCCATCCTTGCACCTCCAGTTTGGTCTTCCACTTCTTGTTCTCTCCACCTCTGATACATCTGTCCTCTTTGTCAACCTTCCCTCACTCATTCGCTCCATATGTCCAAACCATTTCAATACACTCCCATCTGCTTACTCAACCACACACTTTTTATAACCACACATCACTCTTACCCCTTCATTACTTTTACTTAGTCAAACCACCTCACACCATATATTGCCCTAAACATTTCATTTCCAACTCATCCACCCTCCTCTGTACAACACTACCTATAGCCCATGCCTTGCAACCGTATTTTATTGTTGGAACAACTATTCCTTCAAACATACCCAGTTTTGCTCACCGAGATAATGTTCTCTCATTCCACAGATTCTTCATTGCTCCCAGAACCTTCACCCCTCCCCCACCCTATGACTCACTTCTGCTCCCATGGTTCCATTTGCTGCCAAGTCCACTCTCAGATATCGTAAACACTTCACTTCTAATTTTTCTCCATTAAAACTTGCATTCCAATTAACTTCTCCCTTAACCCTGCAGAACCTAATAACCTTGCTCTTATTCATATTTACTCTCACCTTTTTCCTTTTACACACTTTTCTAAACTCAGTCACCAACTTCTGCAGTTTCTCACTCGAATCAGCGACTAGTGCTGTATCATCAGCGAACAGCAATACTCACTTCCCAAGCCCTCTCATCCCCAGCAGACTGCATATACTCATCCCTCTCTCCAAAACTCTTCCATTTACCTCCCTCACCACCCCATCCATAAACAAATTAAACAACCATAGGGACATCACACACCCCTGCTGCAGACTGGCCCCCACTGGGAACCAGTCACTCTCCTCTCTTCCTATTCGCACACATGCCTTGATTAAAACTTCTCACTGCTTGTAACAGCTTCCCTCCCACACCATATATTCTTAGGACCTTTCACACAGAATCTCTATCAACCCTATCATATCCCTTCTCCAGATCCATAAATGCCACATTCAAATCCATCTGCTTTTCTAAGTATTTCTCACATATGTTCTTCAAAGCAAACACCTGATCTGCACATCCTTTACCACTTCTAAAAACCACACTCCTCCTCCCCAATCTGATGCTCTGTACATGCTTTCACCCTCTCAGTCTATACCCTCCCATACAATTTTTGAGGAATATTCAACAAACATACTTTTATCCCCTTTGCCTTTGTACAATGGCTTTATACATGTATTATGCCAATCCTCAGGCACTTCACCATGATTTGTTTGTTGAATATCCTTACCAACCAATCACAAACATAGTCTCCCTCTTTCTTAATAAATTCAACTGTGATACCCTCCAAACCCATTTCATTGTCGGATTTCATCTTCCGCAAGGCTTTCACCACCTCTTCTATCTTCACCCAACCCCTTTCCCAGACTCTCTCACTTTGCACACCACCTTGACCAAAACACCCTACATCTGCCACTCTATCATCAAACACCAACAAAAGTTCAAAATTCTCACTTCATCACTACCTGTCATCACTTCCTTGCCCCCTTTACTGATGTTTCCATTTGTTTTCTTGTCTTACACATCTTATTTACCTTCTAAAACACCTGTTTATTCTTCTCAGAGTTTATGATACTCTCTCACCCCAACTTCCATTTGCCCTTTTTTCAACCCTTGCACCTTCCTCCTGACCTCGTGCCACTTTCTGTTATACAGCTCCCAGTTATTGGCACTCATTCCTTGCAAGTATTGTCCAAACGCCTCTCTTTTCTCTTTCACTATTAACTTCATTTCTTCATCCCACCACTCACTACCCTTTCTGATCTATCCGCCTCTCACCTTTCTCATGCCACACGCATCTCTTGTACATGCCATAATTGCTTCCCGAAATACATCCCATTCCTCATCCACTCCCCTCATGTCATTTGCTCTCACATGTTGCCATTCTACACTCATTCTTTCGTTTTACTTCCTCACACAAGTCTCCTTTCCAAGCTCACTTACTCTCACCACTCTCTTCTCCCCAACATTCTCTTCTTTTTTGGAAACCTCTACAAATCTTTACCGCCTCCACAAGATAGTGATCAGACATCCCACCGGCTGCCCCTCTCAGCACATTAACATCCAAAAGTCTCTCTTTTACATATCTTTCAATTAACTTGTAATCTAATAATGCCCTTTGACCATCTCTTCTACTTGCATATGTAAATTTGTAAAAAGAAATCTTTCTTTTTAAACCAGGTATTCCCAATCACCAGCCTTTATCATCACACAAATCCACAACCTCTTCACCTTTTCCATTCACAACACTGAATACCCCTTGTACACCAGTTACACCCTCAACTGCCACAGTACTCCCCTTCACATTAAAATCACCCATCACTAATACCTGGTCTCGTGCACCAAAACTGCTAACACACTCACTCAGCTGCTTCCAAAACACTTGCCTCTCAAGATCTTTCTTCTCATGACCAGGTGCATAAGCACTAATCATCACCCATCTCTCTCCATCCACTTTCAGTTTTACCCACATAGATCTAGAATTTACTTCCTTACACTCTATCACACACTCCCACAACTCCAGCTTCAGGAGTAGTGTTACTCCCTCCTTAACTCTTGTCCTCTCGCCAACCCCTGACTTTACTCCCAAGATGTGTCCAGAACACTCTTTCCTTTCACCCTTGAGCTTTGTTTCTCTGAGCCAGAACATCCAGGTTTCTTTCCTCAAAGATGCTACCTTCTCATCTTTGTTACATCCACTCACATTCAAACACCCCAGCCTGACCCTTCAAGAAGCATGAGCACTACCTGCTTGACTCCTTTTTTCTCTTAGAAATTGAAATACAGGAAGGTGAGGGTTTCCAGCCCCCCCAGCTCCTGCCCCCTTTAGTTGCCTTTGACGACACATGGGGAATACGTGGAAAGAATTTACCTGTGAATAACAGAGTCAAACCCTCTCACAAGAAATTAATCTGCAATACCATCCACTCTAGGTGCCTTGCCACATTTCATCTTACTCATCTTTCTTCACCAAACTACTTTCCATGACTCACCTGTTATCTTACTGAATCAAGCACTGTACATCTGCCACCTTATCATTCAACAATCCCTCAGGATACTCATTCCTTCTCTTCATCACTGTTACCACTTACCCATTTTCTCCTTTCACTGATGTTCCCATTTGTTCTCTTGTTTCTCTCACTCCTAAGCTCCTTCCAAAACATCATCATCTTATTTTCCCTGGTATTTAGTGATAATCATTCATATCAACTTTCATACACCTCCTTTCAGCTCTTAACCTCTCCTATACATCTCTCAGTCCTTTATACTCCATCATTAAATTCACAAATTTACTTGGTTATCCCACCAGTCAATGCCCTTTTTCAAATGTCCACCTCCCACCTTCTGTATGCCACACACTTCTCTTGCATATGCCCAAATATCTCCCATTCCTCATCCACTCCATGCTTCATTCACTCTCACCTTTTGCCATTCTACACCCAGTCTCTCATGGTTTTTCTTCAGACATGTCTCTTTTTCAAACTCTTAACTTTCACTACCCTCTTCTCACTCATATTATTTCCTCATTTCTGAAAAATCCCTACTAATCTTCACCTTCCCTCCACCAGGTAATGATCTGACATCCGCTCTCAACACATTCACATGCCTGTTAATTAGTATGTACCATTTTTCATACTCAGCCCTGTGTACTTATGTATGTCCTTCTTTTTAGGCCAGGTATTCCTTATCACCAGTCCTTTTTAACCACACACTTAACTGACTTTAACAAGCTGTTCACCACTTCTCTTCACCTTACCTCCACTTCACCTTCACCTTACTATGTCTACTGATTGTGCCCTCAACTGCCACATTACTCACTCTTGCATTTAAATCTCATACCAATGATATCCAGTCTTTTGCATCAAAACTGCTGACACATATAACTACTCTCAAAACGCTTACCTCTCATCCTCCTAATAATAACCCATGTCTCACAACCCTCATTCATTTTTACACACATTACTCTGGAGTTCACCTCTACACTCTTTCACACATTCTTACAAAACCTGCTTAAGAGTAGCACCACCCCTTCATTATCTCTTGCCTTTGCCTTGGCCTCAAACTTTACCCATAAGACATCCCAAAACAATTCTTCCCCATATCTGTTGAGCTTTCTTCTCATCCCAGTTGCATCTACGTTCATTGAGACACCCAAGTCTGAGCCTTCAAGGAGGATGAGCACTCCTTCTATGGCTTCTCTTTAATAACACTGCACGCTACTGTAAATGATACTTTGCTGTCAAAATGTGCTGGAAATATTATAGCTCTTTACCTTCATCGGCTACGGCTCTGCTTCACCACAGAATTACATCTGTGAAAATTAGTTCCAGATTTTAGATAATCTTTTCCATGTGATCAGAAAAAGGCCATACATGTAAGTGGTGGGGATGCCGTTGTTGGAATCTTGTGCTGGCCTTGTTTCTTACTCCCACTGAAATCTTTCTGAGGGTCACTTATTCATATCTCACCTTATATTCTTCTTCATTTTCTTCACCAGCTGATGCATATTATGACAAGTGTTGCTCCACATTCCTGCTCATTTTTTAGGTCATCTTTGAGCCTCATTTCTCCTCTAACTCCACATTGGATGTCTCTAACATTCCTTCACCCCCTGGTGCTCCTCTTACTAGTCCTGTGCCTCTTTCCATAATCTCTCTTTGGACTGTCCAAAAAGCACTTCTTTCTCTGGACACAAGCAAGGCTTATGGTCCTGATGGCATCCATCCCTGTTGTACTGAAAGAGTGTGCCTCTAAACTTGCACCTGTGCTTGCTTGTCTGTTCCATTTCTGCTTAAAAACCAAAACTTTTCCTTCTCTTTGGAAACATGCATTGATAAATCCCTTCCCTAAGAGGGTGACTGTTCTGACCCCTTTAACTATCATCCCATTGCTTTGACATCTATCATTCCATAGTCTTTGAACCCCTCCTCAACTCCCATATCCTGATACACTTAGAAAATCACAGTCTTCTCTGTGATGACCGGTATGACTTCCATAAGGCGAGATCCACCGGTGATATTGTTTCCTATCTTACTGATGTCTGGTCATCATCCCCGAAGGATTCTAGGAAGTCTTGTGTAGTTGCCTTTAACATATCTAAGGCTTTTGACAGGGTGTGGCATTGGGGTCTCATCTCTAAGCTCCCCTCTTTTAGCTTCCCTCCCTCGCATTGCTCCCTCATATTTAACTTCCTCTCCAGCTGATCTACCTATGTGGTTGTTGATGGATCAGCTTCCCCCATTTTTTCCATCAACAGCGGTGTCCCACAAGGCTCTATCCCATCCCCTACCCTTTTTCTCTGTGTTTTCAACAATTTTCTTTCCACAGATAATCTAATGCACTCATATGCTGACCACTCAACACTACATTCTTCCACATCCTTCAGTTCTGCCCCTTCTTCCCTCACTCGATCTGCATCTCATTTTGACACAGCTTCCCCAATAAACTCAGACTTTGATAGGATATCTCTGTGGGGTGCACAAAATCCTGATAATTGTGATGCTTCCAAGACCCAGTTTCTACCCATCTCTCTATCGAAAACTCCTCACAATTCTCATCTTTTCTTTGACAGTCTTGTGATTCTCCCACTTGATGAACATACTTGGCATTACTGCACATCCACTCTTTGTTGCACACCCCACATCCACTTGATGAACATACTTGGCATTACTGCACATCCACTCTTTGTTGCACACCCCACATCATGGAATAGCTAAGTCTCCCTTTAAAAAACTGGGTGTCCTGTTTAGATGTCAAAACTTATGAACACTTGCTCTGTTTATACAAGGGATTGATTCATCCTAGTATGGATTACTGCTCTCATATTTGCGGTGGTTCTATCTCTGTATGCTTACTTGACATTAGAAAATGATCTGACATAAAAATTGTCCCAGGCTAAGCTCCAAACTTGACGCCCTTGTCCTATGCCACATTGTTGGTTCACTTTCCGGGAAATTCTTGTCAAGGTATTACTTTGGTTTCTGCTCCCAAGAGCTGACTGCTTGTGTGTCCCCATTGCTAGCCAGACCAAATAATACTCAGCAAGCTACTGCATTGCATGATTATTGTGTAGCCATCGTCAGTTCAAGGGTGAGCCATTTTGATACGCACTTCTTTCCCTGCACGTCAAAGCTTTGGCCCTTTCTTGTTTTTCTCAATAACTTTGACCTGGCACATTTTAAAAGACAGGTCATTCTCTTCCTCCAAAATTCATGGATACTTTCCCTTGTCTTTTCTTTTTGTTTCATAATTCTTTCCGTATTTCAATTAAGACCTGGCCCTGATGTGGACTTTTGTACATGACTGGAGCCTTCAACATAAAAAAAAACTGTACCCGTGATCTGAGAGGTTAACAGTTATACATCACCTACGGTAGTGATTGTAGGGTGTAAGTAGAGCATAATGTTTTCCTATATCTGCATATTCCCAGAAGAGACCTCTCTAGGCTACTAATGTATGAGAAGTCAGCTAGATATTTAAACAGACACAAAAAGTTAAAACCATGTGATTTAGCCACCACCTCTAAAGAGAATATGATATGATGGCTGGTGTTTAACCCTTTGATGTTGCAAATGCCATCATTATTTGTGGTGCACTGGAAGCAAAATTTCAGAATATTAACAAGGAAGAGATTCTTCAGTTTGTTTATGTGATAAATTAGAATATGGTATTTTTTCTGATTGAAATGACTCAACTTGTGAGTCATTGTTCATGACTGCTTGCACACTTGTGAACTTATACTGTTGCATTTTTAGGTGTATGAGGTACTCCATGATTATTAGTCATGCCAAATAAGCAAGGGGAGTGGGGGAGGAATGGGATGTATTTAGGGAATCAGTGATGGATTGTGCAAAAGATGCTTGTGGCATGAGAAGAGTGGGAGGTGGGTTGATTAGAAAGGGTAGTGAGTGGTGGGATGAAGAAGTAAGAGTATTAGTGAAAGAGAAGAGAGAGGCATTTGGACGATTTTTGCAGGGAAAAAATGCAATTGAGTGGGAGATGTATAAAAGAAAGAGACAGGAGGTCAAGAGAAAGGTGCAAGAGGTGAAAAAAGGGCAAATGAGAGTTGGGGTGAGAGAGTATCATTAAATTTTAGGGAGAATAAAAAGATGTTCTGGAAGGAGGTAAATAAAGTGCGTAAGACAAGGGAGCAAATGGGAACTTCAGTGAAGGGCACAAATGGGGAGGTGATAACAAGTAGTGGTGATGTGAGAAGGAGATGGAGTGAGTATTTTGAAGGTTTGTTGAATGTGTTTGATGATAGAGTGGCAGATATAGGATGTTTTGGTCGAGGTGGTGTGCAAAGTGAGAGGGTTAGGGAAAATGATTTGGTAAACAGAGAAGAGGTAGTGAAAGCTTTGCGGAAGATGAAAGCCGGCAAGGCAGCAGGTTTGGATGGTATTGCAGTGGAATTTATTAAAAAAGGGGGTGACTGTATTGTTGACTGGTTGGTAAGGTTATTTAATGTATGTATGACTCATGGTGAGGTGCCTGAAGATTGGCGGAATGCGTGCATAGTGCCATTGTACAAAGGCAAAGGGGATAAGAGTGAATGCTCAAATTACAGAGGTATAAGTTTGTTGAGTATTCCTGGTAAATTATATGGGAGGGTATTGATTGAGAGGGTGAAGGCATGTACAGAGCATCAGATTGGGGAAGAGCAGTGTGGTTTCAGAAGTGGTAGAGGATGTGTGGATCAGGTGTTTGCTTTGAAGAATGTATGTGAGAAATACTTAGAAAAGCAAATGGATTTGTATGTAGCATTTATGGATCTGGAGAAGGCATATGATGGAGTTGATAGAGATGCTCTGTGGAAGGTATTAAGAATATATGGTGTGGGAGGAAAGTTGTTAGAAGCAGTGAAAAGTTTTTATCGAGGATGTAAGGCATGTGTACGTGTAGGAAGAGAGGAAAGTGATTGGTTCTCAGTGAATGTAGGTTTGCGGCAGGGGTGTGTGATGTCTCCATGGGTGTTTAATTTGTTTATGGATGGGGTTGTTAGGGAGGTAAATGCAAGAGTTTTGGAAAGAGGGGCAAGTATGAAGTCTGTTGGGGATGAGAGAGCTTGGGAAGTGAGTCAGTTGTTGTTCGCTGATGATACAGCGCTGGTGGCTGATTCATGTGAGAAACTGCAGAAGCTGGTGACTGAGTTTGGTAAAGTGTGTGGAAGAAGAAAGTTAAGAGTAAATGTGAATAAGAGCAAGGTTATTAGGTACAGTAGGGTTGAGGGTCAAGTCAATTGGGAGGTGAGTTTGAATGGAGAAAAACTGGAGGAAGTGAAGTGTTTTAGATATCTGGGAGTGGATCTGGCAGCGGATGGAACCATGGAAGCGGAAGTGGATCATAGGGTGGGGGAGGGGGCGAGAATCCTGGGGGCCTTGAAGAATGTGTGGAAGTCGAGAACATTATCTCGGAAAGCAAAAATGGGTATGTTTGAAGGAATAGTGGTTCCAACAATGTTGTATGGTTGCGAGGCATGGGCTTTGGATAGAGTTGTGCGCAGGAGGATGGATGTGCTGGAAATGAGATGTTTGAGGACAATGTGTGGTGTGAGGTGGTTTGGTCGAGTGAGTAACGTAAGGGTAAGAGAGATGTGTGGAAATAAAAAGAGCGTGGTTGAGAGAGCAGAAGAGGGTGTTTTGAAGTGGTTTGGGCACATGGAGAGGATGAGTGAGGAAAGATTGACCAAGAGGATATATGTGTCGGAGGTGGAGGGAGCAAGGAGAAGAGGGAGACCAAATTGGAGGTGGAAAGATGGAGTGAAAAAGATTTTGTGTGATCGGGGCCTGAACATGCAGGAGGGTGAAAGGAGGGCAAGGAATAGAGTGAATTGGAGCGATGTGGTATACCGGGGTTGACGTGCTGTCAGTGGATTGAATCAAGGCATGTGAAGCGTCTGGGGTAAACCATGGAAAGCTGTGTAGGTATGTATATTTGCGTGTGTGGACGTATGTATATACATGTGTATGGGGGGGGTTGGGCCATTTCTTTCGTCTGTTTCCTTGCGCTACCTCGCAAACGCGGGAGACAGCGACAAAGTATAAAAAAAAAAAAAAAAATTTTGTAAGTGAATTTATGATGTACAAAGATGATACAGGTACACCACCGATTTTCCAGTACTCTTGGTTCCAAAGCCTTGCTGGATTAGCCATTTTGCCGGACCAACCGTTGTCACGTAATAATAATTCATCAACACACCTTTAACCCGCTAATTATACATCTCACATGTGTCTAAAGGATACCATGAACTGCTAGAAATTTAGATTAAACAAATATTAAATGTTTGAGCACCCTAAGATGGTAAATCTGTCCTTAGATTGTTTGAATCCTCTGGGGTCTTCTTCGTCTTCTGTTGTTGGTGTTTTCCTAGGTGTGCATCGCCAGAATGATGCAGTTTCGTCTGCAATATACACATGCTCAGGACTGAGGTGCTAGTCAGCTACGTGTTTCAAAAATTTGTCCACATACTCGGCAGCTCCTTCGTGGTTTGCAAACCGCTTTTCTCTGCACACTTTATTCATGGAAATTATCATGTTACCTGACAAGTCCACTTCATCACTCGGACACTGTCGAAACCATTCCATCATCACTCAGTTGTGCTCAGTACTCTTACCATCTTTCATAGTTTTTTAATCGTAATTTGCTTCTTGGAATCTCCCTCTATAATTTCTCCCTTTGCTTCTTTATATCATAAGCAGCTGAACCAATACTGTAGATGTCACACAGCTTATGCATAGAAACACCATAGTCCATTTTTTCAACAGTTCTACTGTATGGACTGGTGTTTACATTTGACACCACAACTGACACTCTCACATGTCTTAGGTGCCAGAGCTAGGGTTAAACTTCAGCAAAATAAACCAAGAATCTCACAGAATTGCAGTATCACCACCAACAAGTACAGTGTAAAGAATGTAAATAAGCATGCCCTACACACAACACCATCTGTGGCCACCCAGTAAATTAGTCTAGTGGCTGCAGTAATTTCAAGTTCTCTTATGTAATTTTGTATGGACTAAAGGTGCCAAACCATCACTTGCCGGAAATTTGGTGGTGTACCTGTAAATGGTTTTACCTAAAAAAAAATGGTGACATAAAATTTGGGCACAGAGCTTTTGTAGGCATCCTAGGCATATCTTCATTTACTGACAAGTTCCTGAAAAACGTGTAGTGTCTGGAAATAATGTGTAGGATTCTATTACAAATATAAATGGCTATATATTTTGCCTCAAGGCAAATATGGCCAATTCAAGAACTGGTATTTATATAAGGTCACCTGTTTCCCGAGGGTTAATGATTAAAGTTTGTATTCCCATCATGTCTCCTCATTTTTGAATACATCAGGAACCCCATCTTCCATTCATACCTTTGTTGCATCATCCACTTATGAATTTAGAGCCCCTTGTATCAAAATTACCAAATTACTTGCCTAGCTCCTCCCAATGTGCATTCCTTTTTACCTCACTCCTCTCTATACCTGGGACATAAGCACTTACTATCACCAACCTCTCATAAATCTACTTTGCATTTCTTTCATCCTCAATTTTCTCACTACCAGGGACATGCACACTGACTATCACCCACTTTTCAATGTCTACTTTTAATCTAGGCCTCATCAACTTGAACTTCGTTACAGCTCATTTCTCCTCATAAGACCCACCTCATCTTTTATTCTTGTCCTCTCACTTACCCTAAACTTTACCATTTGAACATTGTAGAACTGCTTTACCCCTTAGCCTTTCATCCTCATTCTATTTCATAGCAGAACATCCAGGATTTTCTCATCAAACATAGAACTTATCTCTCCTGTCTTGGTCACATCCACAAATCTGTAGATACCGTCCTGAGCATTTCAGGAAAGATTCTCTTTTGACTCCCTCCTTTGTTGTTTTAGTAAGTGGTAGCGCAACTCATTTGAGTTTCTCCTGTTCTTGTTTCAGTAAGTGTTAGTGCAAGTGATTAGGGCTTCCGGCTCCTCATTTTTTGTTAGCCACCCTCTGAATTTGCAAGAGATATGTAGGTAGTATTATAGTATGTCAGAAGTAGAAAATACATCATATATTTATTATTTTGATATTGAGTTTAATTTATGTTTTTATTATTTCAGGCTATGAACATGACCAGCTCAGAACATGGCAGCACTGCATGTATATCAGGGACAAAAGATTTAAGGCTAATTGATATATTCCCAGAGGCAATTAATGCAAAAACTCAAGACATTCAAATTTATAGAGCAGGTTTATGGGGCAAACTTCAAGGAAGTGCAGCCTTTGATGTTAAGATCAGTAACTTAAATTCTGACAGAGAACAACCATGGAGTGATAATGCAGAAAAAGTAAAAGGAAGAGTGCCTTGGACACACATGGCAAATAATTTTTCTTTCATTCTCCCATTTCCTCTGAAGGAGAAGGAGCAAAAGCCACAGCGATACCCTCTTCAGTCTACTGATATATTCCTAAAGACAACCTGCTTATGGCAGCGTTACAGCTGGTTGTCTTTAGATGATGATGAAAAAGATAATCAACAACCACAAATTGCAGAAGAGAAAGAAGACATCAAAGAAAAAATTGAAGTCCCTCAAAGTGTTGAAAATGTAGTAAAGCCATGCTTAAAATCAATGGCTAATTTATATGAAACATTTGCCCAGTTAGACATTCTGGATGCTTCCCAGTGGCTTATCAATCCTTCAGCACAGATAAAAGACCAAGGATGGTGGGCACAGCAGCCAACAGCAGGGCTAAATGATGATTTAGGTAATCCACACCCATATTGGTCACCACTTGACAATATTTGTGATATATCTAATGAACTGGGGCATAGGGCATTGATTCAGTGCAGTGGAGAAATCATTTCTTCTCTTGAAGAATTGCCTTCAAAAGATTGGCCACCACTTTGCATGGCAGATGACAGCAGACGGGGAATACCAAATCTTTTGCCACATTTTTCTAGTAGAGACAGGTAAGAGTAACCATCTTTTTAAAATTCAGAGTACTAGTTTATTATAGATTTTATTCAAATCTTAGGATGTTAAAAATGGTTTGATTGTGCATCAGCCAGGAAACATATAAGGGTACATACAGTTAGCAAAAAAGATTTCATTGTCCTTGGAATTGATGAAATTCAAAAGTAGTGTTGCTCGAGGTGTTTTGGTATGGATTAGATTTTTTGCATTTCTTATACATTATACAATTTTTTTACTTAAGTTTTTTGAAATTATTTTAAGAATTTTTTTCTTTGTTGAAATTGGACAAACATTTGTAATTCATTGCTGTGATGATATTCATTGTATGAAAATATTTTAGAACACCAAAGGGATGAATTGCCATTTACCAAAATGTCTGGAAGACTGTGCGTAAGTTGCCATCTTCCACTGGTGCCTAAGGGTGAGGCATTAAATACTAAGAAGTGGCACTGGAATTCACCAATTATGGAGACTTTTCCATGGCCATTCCCATAAGGGAGTTCCTCAAGGGAGCAGGGAGGGATAGATAGATGGTTATGATAGAAAACCAAAAGTTTGACTAACATTGATAGCAATCATATTTTTGCCAAGGGGAAACATTTTGAACAGATAGACAAAGATATGCTGAATATCTGGACATCATATCATGAATTTAAAAGGATATAAATCTAGTTTCAAAACATGTACATGAATGAAACTTGAAATTATATATGTCAACAAACAGTTATAGAGAACAGAGCACAGATATATTGAGACCATGTGAAATGGAAATAAAATATGGTTAAGCTAAAATATAACTGCATTGTTTTCGTTTTGAAATGTGAGTTTTAGAATTCAGCCAGATTTTCCCGATATTTTTTCACTGTAGTGCAAGGAATAGAGTGAACTGAAAGACAGTGGTATATTGGGGTTGATGTGCTGTCAATGGACTGAATTAAGGCATGTGAAATGCCCAGGGTAAACCATGGGAAGGTCTGTGGAGCCATGATTTCAATAGGGAGTTGTGGTTTCAGTGCATTACAAATGATGGCTAGAGACTGAGAATGAACGAATGTGGCCTTTTTTTTTCTCTCTCTTTTTCTGTTTTCCTGGCGCTACCTTACTGACACAGGGGGTGGCAATGCTGTTTCCTGTGGTGCTGGAAATGATTGAAGGCAAGCTATATGAATGTTTATATATCTGTATGGCTGTGTATATATATATGTGTTTATGTTGATTATATATTATATTATACTTAATCACTGTCTCTCACGTTAGCGAGGTAGCGCAAGGAAACAGACGAAAGAATTGCTCAAACCACCCACATACACATGTATATACATAAATGCCCACACACACACACTCATACATACCTATACATTTCAACATATACATACACAGACATACACATATTTACACATGTACATATTCATACTTTTTGCCTTCATCCATTCCCACCGCCACCCTGCCACACATGAAATAGCACACACACACACCCGCATGAGGTAACACTAGGAAAAGACAAATCAACCACAGTTGTTCACAAACAGACTCTAGCTTTCATGTGTAATGCACCGAAACCACAGCTCCCTTTCCACATCCAGGCCCCACAAAACTTTCCATGGTTTACCCTAGACGCTTCACATGCCCTGGTTCAATCCATTGACAGCATGTCGACCGCGGTATACCACATCGTTCCAATTCACTCTATTCCTTGCATTCCTTTCATGCTCCTATCTATAGCCCATGCCTTGCAACCATATAACATTCTTGGAATTTTTGGAACAACTTAGCCTGGTCCATTATCATACCACATAACAAGTCCGCTCCATCACTCTGATGCTGTCAAAACCATTCCATCATCCCTCGATCATGCTCAGTACTCTTACCATTTTTCATAGTTTTTCTAATCATCACTTGCTTCATGGAAATGCTGTCTGAATAGAGTTTCAGTATTTTCTCCTTGGAAGCGGAAGTGAATCATAGGGTGGGGGAGGGGGCGAAAATCCTGGGAGCCTTGAAGAATGTGTGGAAGTCGAGAACATTATCTCCGAAAGCAAAAATGGCTATGTTTGAAGGAATAGTGGTTCCAACAATGTTGTATGGTTGCGAGGCGTGGGCTATGGATAGAGTTGTGCACAGGAGGGTGGATGTGCTGGAAATGAGATGTTTGGGGACAATATGTGGTGTGAGGTGGTTTGATCGAGTAAGTAATGTAAGGGTAAGAGAGATGTGTGGAAATAAAAAGAGCGTGGTTGAGAGAGCAGAAGAGGGTGTTTTGAAATAGTTTGGGCACATGGAGAGAATGAGTGAGGAAAGATTGACCAAGAGGATATATGTGTCGGAGGTGGAGGGAACGAGGAGAAGTGGGAGACCAAATTGGAGGTGGAAAGATGGAGTGAAAAAGATTTTGAGTGATCGGGGCCTGAACATGCAGGAGGGTGAAAGGCGGGCAAGGAATAGAGTGAATTGGATCGATGTGGTATACCGGGGTAGACGTGCTGTCAGTGGATTGAATCAGGGCATGTGAAGCGTCTGGGGTAAACCATGGAAAGTTGTGTGGGGCCTGGATGTGGAAAGGGAGCTGTGGTTTCGGGCATTATTACATGACAGCTAGAGACTGAGTGTGAACGAATGGGGCCTTTGTTGTCTTTTCCTAGCGCTACCTCGTACACATAAGGGGGGAGGGGGATGGTATTCCATGTGTGGCGAGGTGGCGATGGGAATGAATAAAGGCAGTGTGAATTGTGTGCATGTGTATATATGTATGTGTCTGTGTGTGTATATATAAGTGTACATTGAGATGTATGGGTATGTATATTTGTGTGTGTGGACGTGTATATATATACATGTGTATGGGGGTGGGTTGGGCCATTTCTTTCGTCTGTTTCCTTGTGCTACCTGGCAAACGCGGGAGACAGTGACAAAGCAAAATATAAATAATAATACTTATTTATATCATAAGCATTTGGTGAACCAGTGCTGTAGATGTCACACAGCTTATGCACCAAAACACCATGGTCCATTTTTTCAACAGTTCTACTTCATCTTGGATTGATATGGACTGGTGTTTATGTTGGACACCATGACTGACACTCTCATATGTCTTAGAAGCCATAGCTAGAGTTAGATTTAAGCAAAATAAGCTAAGAATCTCACAGAATTATGGTATCACCACCAACACGTGCATTGTAAAGAATGTAAATAAGCACGCCCTACACACAATGCCATCTGTAGCCGCCAAGTAAACTGGTCTGGTAGCCGTGGTAATTTCAAGTTCCCTCACATAATTTTGTCCAGATTAAAGGAGGTGCCGAACCATCAGTTGCCGGAAATTAGGTGGTGCACCTATACATATATACACATGTACATGTTCATACTTGCTTGCCTTCATCCATTTCTGGCACTTCCCTGACCCACTGGAAACCATCGCTACCCTCTGTAATGCAGGATAACTCTGGGAAAACAGAAAAAGGCCCCATTTGTTCACACCCTTTCTCGAGATGTCATGTGTATTGCCTGTGTAATGCACTGAAACCTGCAGCTCCCTATCCACATTCAGTTTCCACAGACCATTCCATGGCATATCACAGACGTTTCACATGATAGCAGTGATGATAAACTACTTAGATACTATTTTTATTTATTTATTATACTTTGTCGCTGTCTCCTGCGTTAGTGAGGTAGCACAAGGAAACAGACGAAAAAATGGCCCAACCCACCCACATACACATGTATATACATACACGTCCACACATGCACATATACATACCTGTACATCTTAACGTATACATATATATATATATATATATATATATATATATATATATATATATATATATATATATATATGTATATATATATATATATTTTTTTTTTTTTTTTTTTTTGCTTTGTCGCTGTCTCCCGCGTTTGCGAGGTAGCGCAAGGAAACAGACGAAAGAAATGGCCCAACCCACCCCCATACACATGTATATACATATGTCCACACACGCAAATATACACACCTACACAGCTTTCCATGGTTTACCCCAGACGCTTCACATTCCTTGATTCAATACACTGACAGCACGTCAACCCCGGTATACCGCATCGCTCCAATTCACTCTATTCCTTGCCCTCCTTTCACCCTCCTGCATGTTCAGGCCCCGATCACACAAAATCTTTTTCACTCCATCTTTCCACCTCCATTTTGGTCTCCCTCTTCTCCTCGTTCCCTCCACCTCCGACACATGTATTTTCTTGGTCAATCTTTCCTCACTCATTCTCTCCATGTGCCCGAACCACTTCAAAACACCCTCTTCTGCTCTCTCAACCATGCTCTTTTTATTTCCACACATCTCTCTTACCCTTACGTTACTTACTCGATCAAACCACCTCACACCACACATTGTCCTCAAACATCTCATTTCCAGCACATCCATCCTCCTGCGCACAACTCTATCCATAGCCCACGCCTCGCAACCATACAACATTGTTGGAACCACTATTCCTTCAAACATACCCATTTTTGCTTTCCGAGATAATGTTCTCGACTTCCACACATTCTTCAAGGCTCCCAGAATTTTCGCCCCCTCCCCCACCCTATGATCCACTTCCGCTTCCATGGTTCCATCCGCTGCCAGATCCACTCCCAGATATCTAAAACACTTCACTTCCTCCAGTTTTTCTCCATTCAAACTCACCTCCCACTTGACTTGACCCTCAACCCTACTGTACCTAATAACCTTGCTCTTATTCACATTTACTCTTAACTTTCTTCTTTCACACACTTTACCAAACTCAGTCACCAGCTTCTGCAGTTTCTCACATGAATCAGCCACCAGCGCTGTATCATCAGCGAACAACAACTGACTCACTTCCCAAGCTCTCTCATCCCCGACAGACTTCATACTTGCCCCTCTTTCCAAAACTCTTGCATTCACCTCCCTAACAACCCCATCCATAAACAAATTAAACAACCATGGAGACATCACACACCCCTGCCGCAAACCTACATTCACTGAGAACCAATCACTTTCCTCTCTTCCTACACGTACACATGCCTTACACACACAGGCATATTCATATATTCACATGTACATAATTCATACTGTCTGCCCTTATCCATTCCCGTCACCACCCCGCCACTCATGAAATGAAAACCCCCTCCCCCTGCATGTGCGCGAGGTAGCGCTAGGAAAAGACAACAAAGGCCACATTCGTTCACATTCAGTCTCTAGCTGTCTTGTATAATGCACTGAAACCACAGCTCCCTTTCCACATCCAGGCCCCACAGAACTTTCCATGGTTTACCCCAGATGCTTCACATGCCCTGGTTCAATCCATTGACAGCACGTCGACCCTGGTATACCACATCGTTCCAATTCACTCTATTCCTTGCACGCCTTTCACCCTCCTGCATGTTCAGGCTCCGATCACTCAAAATCTCTTTTACCCCATCTTTCCACCTCCAATTTGGTCACCCACTTCTCATTCCCTCCACCTCTGACACATATATCCTCTTTGTCAATCGTTCCTCACTCATTCTCTCCATGTCACCAAACCATTTCAAAACACCCTCTTCTGCTCTCTCAACCACACTCTTTTTTATTACCACACATCTCTCTTACCCTTTCATTACTTACTCGATCAAACCACCTCACACCACATATTGTCCTCAAACATCTCATTTCCAGCACATCCACCCTCCTCTGCACAACTCTATCTACAGCCCACACCTCACAACCATATAACATTGTTGGAACCACTATTCCTTCAAACATACCCATTTTTGCTTTCCAAGACAACATTCTCGACTTCCACACATTTTTCAATGCTCCCAGAACTTTAGCCCCCTCCCCCACCCTATGATTCACTTCTGCTTCCATGGTTCCATCCGCTGCCAAATCCACTCCCAGATATCTAAAACACTTCACTTCCTCCAGTTTTTCTCCATTCAAACTTACCTCCCAATTGACTTGTCCCTCAACCCTACTGTACCTAATACCCTTACTCTTATTCACATTTACTATCAGCTTTCTTCTTTCACAGTCACCAGCTTCTGCAGTTTCTCACCCGAATCAGGTACCAGCGCTGTATCATCAGCGAACAACTGACTACTTCCCACGCTCTCTCATCCACAACAGACTGCATACTTGCCACTCTTTCCAAAACTCTTGCTTTCACCTCCCTAGCAATCCCATCCATAAACAAATTAAACAACCGTGGAGACATCATGCACCCCTCCCGCAAACCAACATTCACTGAGAACCAATCACTTTCCTCTCTTCCTACATGCCTTACATCCTCAATAAAAACTTTTCACTGCTTCTAACAACTTACCTCCCACACCATATATTCTTCATACCTTCCACAGAGCATCTCTATCAACTCTATCATATGCCTTCTCCAGATCCATAAATGCTACATACAAATCCATTTGCTTTTCTTAGTATTTCTCGCATACATTTTTCAAAGCAAAAACACCTGATCCACACATCCTCTACCACTTCTGAAACCACACTGCTCCTCCCCAATCTGATGCTCTGTACATGCCTTCACCCTCTCAATCAATACCCTCCCATATCATTTCTCAGGAATACTCAACAAACTTATACCTCTGTAATTTGAGCACTCACTCTTATCCCCTTTGCCTTTGTACAATGATACTGTGCAAGCATTCTGCCAGTCCTCAGGCACCACACCATGAGTCATACTTACATTAAATAACCTTACCAACCAGTCAACAATACTGTCACCCCTTTTTTAATAAATTCCTCTGCAATACCATCCAAACCTGCTGCCTTGCCGGCTTTCCTCTTCTGCAAAGCTTTTACTACTATAAAACTATATTTTTATTTCTACAAGTCTCCTCTTATGGCTTTTGGTTGCTCTGTCTTTTCATCCTCTGAAGATTTAGCAACCATAGGATATGATATACCAAGAGACTAAGCAAGAAACATATTAGAAAAGATGTAATGAAGTACTTTTATACTGTCATAATAGTTAATAAATGGAATAAGAAAAGTAGTAATAATTTGAATTCTTACTGTCTCCAAAAGCTTAAGAAGCTTTATGATGGTAGTTCAAGAGGTGGTGCCCTATGACTATAGAACTCCCTTCGCATACTGAACACAGGGTAAAGATGTGTTTCATTTATTACCCACAGAAAGCCAGACTGACAGAAATCAGACAGTCAGACAGAAATGTGCACTGAGTAAATGCAAAGTATTGAGGCCTGGACACAGTGAAAGACCTTAATAGGATGATTTTGGAGAAAAGAAACTGCAGGAATCTGTTTGAGGGGGACTTATGGGTTGCCATTGAACCTAATTTGTCATTAGAGCCTTAACTCAGGAGATATGTAGTTCAGATAAACTGTTTGCTAGCAGATACAGTATTAGAATTGCTTTAAAGGACATGGATTGGAGAATAATCAGAAACTGTACACTTCATATATTAGGGTAAAACTAGATTAAGTTTGTCAGCTCTGGTCATTGCACTTAACCCATTCCCAGTAACCAGGTTGTATAGTTCACTATTCTGTTGCAGCTTAGGCATTTATGATAAAAAGATTTGAATCGCCATCCTCAGCCTCAAGGCAAAATAGCAGCTATTAATGCTTGTAGTGGCTTTCCATGCACTGTTACAAGGTGCTTCGCCCTAGAGTTTTGCCATACATTGGTCAATTTGTGCAAATATTTCAAGGAAGCCAGTGCAAGATTATGCTCACTGGTTACATAATGATTTGTGAAGCTGGGATACTCTTACATGGTGATAGATGTTATTGATGAATACCCATAGTAATCACATTTGTTTGTAACAAAAGCTGTATAAATTATCACACATCATAGTGTATACCTGACAGTACTCTTGATGTATCTGATGTGCTTGGCAATGGAGTAATGTAAATTATCACCTCAAACTGCTATGATCATCAGTTGATGATGCATGGTTCAGTGTTATAATCATCAGTTGATACTTTAATGGTTCCCATCCTAATGTTTGATTCCATGCTTAAACCATAGATAGCATTCACCCTCCATAATTGAAAAAATATCACATACCTTAGTCATCCGCAACTATCATAGTTAAAGGTGTATACTACACAATCTCCCACCCTCTCCCTGAGTGAAACACCAGTTAATGAAAATTTATCTAGTTGTAGAATAAAGAAATGGTTGCTGCAGTGATAATGCTTTTATTTTAGTGATAATTTTTTTATATTAATGAGTATCAGGAGGGTTAGTGATGGCTGCATGTAGTGAGCCAGCACTTCAGTGGTTGTCCAGCTCCAGTCCTCTGACCCAGGTAGCTGTCTTTTCTTTGTGCCTCACCCACATGTGCACTGTTGGCATTCTGTCCACAAACATACAATCTCTCCTTGTCACACAAAATGCTTGACAACACTTAACTCATGCAGCTCATTTTTTGTAACTAGATTTTCTTATGGTGAGCGCTGTGTGCTAGGCCTGCTTTTTGGTAAAATGGTAAGAGTAATTGATAGAATTAGTAAGTAGGAGCATTAGGAAGAAGCATTTAGTAGAGGTATTAGCCAGGAACATTAGGCAGGAGCATTAGGTAAAAGTAGTTAGTAGGAACATTAGGTAGAACATTAGGCTCAGACTGGGGTGTCTAAATGTGTGTGGATGTAACCAAGATGTGAAAAAAGGAGAGATAGGTAGTATGTTTGAGGAAAGGAACCTGGATGTTTTGGCTCTGAGTGAAACGAAGCTCAAGGGTAAAGGGGAAGAGTGGTTTGGGAATGTCTTGGGAGTAAAGTCAGGGGTTAGTGAGAGGACAAGAGCAAGGGAAGGAGTAGCAGTACTCCTGAAACAGGAGTTGTGGGAGTATGTGATAGAATGTAAGAAAGTAAATTCTCGATTAATATGGGTAAAACTGAAAGTTGATGGAGAGAGATGGGTGATTATTGGTGCATATGCACCTGGGCATGAGAAGAAAGATCATGAGAGGCAAGTGTTTTGGGAGCAGCTGAATGAGTGTGTTAGTGGTTTTGATGCACGAGACCGGGTTATAGTGATGGGTGATTTGAATGCAAAGGTGAGTAATGTGGCAGTTGAGGGAATAATTGGTATACATGGTGTGTACAGTGTTGTAAATGGAAATGGTGAAGAGCTTGTAGATTTATGTGCTGATAAAGGACTGGTGATTGGGAATACCTGGTTTAAAAAGCGAGATATACATAAGTATACGTATGCAAGTAGGAGAGATGGCCAGAGAGCGTTATTGGATTACATGTTAATTGACAGGCATGCGAAAGAGAGACTTTTGTATGTTAATGTGGTGAGAGGTGCAACTGGAGGGCTGTCTGATCATTATCTTGTGGAGGCTGAGGTGAAGATTTGTATGGGTTTTCAGAAAAGAAGAGTGAATGTTGGGTTGAAGAGGGTGGTGAGAGTAAGTGAGCTTGGGAAGGAGACTTGTGTAAGGAAGTACCAGGAGAGACTGAGTACAGAATGGAAAAAGGTGAGAACAATGGAAGTAAGGGGAGTGGGGGAGGAATGGGATGTATTTAGGGAATCAGCGATGGATTGCGCAAAAGATGCTTGTGGCATGAGAAGAGTGGGAGGTGGGTTGATTAGAAAGGGTAGTGAGTGGTGGGATGAAGAAGTAAGATTATTAGTGAAAGAGAAGAGAGAGGCATTTGAACGATTTTTGCAGGAAAAAAACGCAATTGAGTGGGAGATGTATAAAAGAAAGAGACAGGAGGCCAAGAGAAAGGTGCAAGAGGTGAAAAAGAGGGCAAATGAGAGTTGGGGTGAGAGAGTATCGTTAAATTTTAGGGAGAATAAAAAGATGTTCTGGAAGGAGGTAAATAAAGTGCGTAAGACAAGGGAGCAAGTGGGAACTTCAGTGAAGGGCGCAAATGGGGAGGTGATAACAAGTAGTGGTGACGTGAGAAGGAGATGGAGTGAGTATTTTGAAGGTTTGTTGAATGTGTTTGATCATAGAGTGGCAGATATAGGGTGTTTTGGTCAAGGTGGTGTGCAAAGTGAGAGGGTTAGGGAAAATGATTTGTTAAACAGAGAAGAGGTAGTAAAAGCTTTGCGGAAGATGAAAGCCGGCAAGGCAGCAGGTTTGGATGGTATTGCAGTGGAATTTATTAAAAAAGGGGGTGACTGTATTATTGACTGGTTGGTAAGGTTATTTAATGTATGTATGACTCATGGTGAGGTGCCTGATGATTGGCGGAATGCGTGCATAGTGCCATTGTACAAAGGCAAAGGGGATAAGAGTGAGTGCTCAAATTACAGAGGTATAAGTTTGTTGAGTATTCCTGGTAAATTATATGGGAGGGTATTGATTGAGAGGGTGAAGGCATGTACAGAGCATCAGATTGGGGAAGAGCAGTGTGGTTTCAGAAGTGGTAGAGGATGTGTGGATCAGGTGTTTGCTTTGAAGAATGTATGTGAGAAATACTTAGAAAAGTAAATGGATTTGTATGTAGCATTTATGGATCTGGAGAAGGCATATGATAGAGTTGATAGAAATGCTCTGTGGAAGGTATTAAGAATATATGGTATGGGAGGCAAGTTGTTAGAAGCAGTGAAAAGTTTTTATCGAGGATGTAAGGCATGTGTACGTGTAGGGAGAGAGGAAAGTGATTGGTTCTCAGTGAATGTAGGTTTGCGGCAGGGGTGTGTGATGTCTCCATGGTTGTTTAATTTGTTTATGGATGGGGTTGTTAGGGAGGTAAATGCAAGAGTTTTGGAAAGAGGGGCAAGTATGAAGTCTGTTGGGAATGAGAGAGCTTGGGAAGTGAGTCAGTTGTTGTTCGCTGATGATACAGCGCTGGTGGCTGATTCATGTGAGAAACTGCAGAAGCTGGTGACTGAGTTTGGTAAAGTGTGTGAAAGAAGAAAGTTAAGAGTAAATGTGAATAAGAGCAAGGGTATTAGGTACAGTAGGGTTGAGGGTCAAGTCAATTGGGAGGTAAGTTTGAATGGAGCAAAACTGGAGGAAGTAAAGTGTTTTAGATATCTGGGAGTGGATCTGGCAACGGATGGAACCATGGAAGCGGAAGTGAATCATAGGGTGGGGGAGGGGGTGAAAATCCTGGGAACCTTGAACAATGTGTGGAAGTCAAGAACATTATCTCAGAAAGCAAAAATGGGTATGTTTGAAGGAATAGTGGTTCCAACAATGTTGTATGGTTGCGAGGCGTGGGCTATGAATAGAGTTGTGCGCAGGAGGATGGATGTGCTGGAAATAAGATGTTTGAGGACAATGTGTGGTGTGAGGTGGTTTGATCGAGTTAGTAACGTAAGGGTAAGAGAGATGTGTGGAAATAAAAAGAGTGTGGTTGAGAGAGCAGAAGAGGGTGTTTTGAAGTGGTTTGGGCACATGGAGAGAATGAGTGAGGAAAGATTGACCAAGAGGATATATGTGTCGGAGGTGGAGGGAACGAGGAGAAGAGGGAGACCAAATTGGAGGTGGAAAGATGGAGTGAAAAAGATTTTGTGTGATCGGGGCCAGAGCATGCAGGAGGGTGAAAGGAGGGCAAGGAATAGAGTGAATTGGAGCGATGTGGTATACCGGGGTTGACGTGCTGTCAGTGGATTGAATCGAGGCATGTGAAGCGTCTGGGGTAAACCATGGAAAGCTGTGTAGGTATGTATATTTGCGTGTGTGGACGTATGTATATACATGTGTATGGGGGTGGGTTGGGCCATTTCTTTCGTCTGTTTCCTTGCGCTACCTCGCAAACGTGGGAGACTGGCAAAAAAAGAAAAAAGAAAAAAAAAATAAATAAATTAGGTAGGAGCCTCTTTAAACACTGCCCCTAGACTTGCCTTCCACCGTTGGCCTGTTAAGAGTGAGGCACTTAAGGCTAAGAAGTGGCACTGGAATTCACTATTATGGAGACTCTATTGCCATGGCCACTCCCTTGAGGAATTTCTAGAATGGAACAGACATCAGAATTATAGATATAATGCAGTACGTATATATAATATAGATGAATGCTTAAATACTGATACAGAATGTGTGATGGACTTAGGTATATAAAAATTCTTCTCGACTTACAATGGGGATTATGTTCTGATAAACCCATCATAAGTTGAAAATATAAATCGAAAATACATTTGATACACTTGATACTGTACATCTAATCTACCGAACATCTTAGCATAGCCTAGCCTGCCTTAAGCATTCTCAGGAGGTAGGTAGGAGGTAGCTTACAGTTGGGCAAAATCATCTAACACAAAGCCTATTTTATAGAAAAGTGTTTCTTTGCTGTGAACTTTCTTGGTGTCTTGGGTATAACTCCTTGCTAGGCAGTTATCTTTAATTTCATCTCAAGAATAATTGCTATCCTCTTCTTCTCACCAGAGGCAGGAGACACAGATGGGCATTTTGTAAACATGATGGGATGCAAAAACTTTAATCACAGAGTAAGAAGAAAAAAATACACTGGCAACACAGTCCACTGTAGAGTAATGCTTGTTTACACTCGTGATAGTGTGGCTGACTGGAAGCTGCAGCTTGCTGCCACTGCGCAGCACATGAAAGAGTATCATACCGCACATTGCTAGCCCAGTAAAAGATCGAAATTCAAAGAATGGTTTTTACTGAATGCATATCACTATCGCACCATCGTAAAGTTGAAAAATCTTGTCGAATCATCATAAGTTAGGGAGCATCTGTTCCTGTAAATACAGATCTATACAAAATCATGCTTGAATAAGAAGGATTGTACTCTGCCCACCTACCTGCTTCATGTAGTCCAGAAAGTATACCACTTCTTTAGATTTTTTTTATTTGTGAATAACATACACATGTTCTCTGAGAAAATCCCTGAGGGTCAGTTGCACAGTATATAAGTTAAAGGGCTCATAGCACATGTAAACATGGTTTTACCAGGTTGAGTTTTTTATCATTATCATTTTCTTTAGAAAATTATGCTCTGCTTAATTGTAATAATGCTTATAGGGATAGGGGAGAAAGAGTACATCCCACGTTTTCCCTGCATGTTGTAGAAGGTGACTAAAGGGGGCGGGAGTGGAGGGCAGGAACTGCCCCTTCCTTGTATTTGAATTTCTGAAGTGGGAAACATAAGAGTCAAGCAGAGAGTGCTCATCCTCCTTGAAGGCTCAAATTGGGGTGTCTGAATGTGTGTGGATGTAACCAGGATGAGAAAAAAGGAGAGATAGGTAGTATGTTTGAGGAAAGGAACCTAGATGTTTTGGCTCTGAGTGAAACGAAGCTCAAGGGTAAAGGGGAAGAGTGGTTTGGGAATGTCTTGGGAGTAAAGTCAGGGGTTGATGAGAGGACAAGAGCAAAGGAAGGAGTAGCACTACTCCTGAAGCAGGAGTACATGGGGTGCTCAGTGTTGTAGATCAAAATAGTGAAGAGCTTGTGGATATGTGTGCTGAAAAAGGACTGGTGATTGGGAATACCTAATTTAAAAAGAGAGATTACACATAAGTATATGTATATGAATAAGAGAGATGGCCAAAGGGTGTTTCTGGATTATGCGTTAATTGACAGGCATGTAAAAGGGAGACTTTTGAATGTTTATGTGCTGAGAAGGGCAGCTGGAGGGATGTCTGATCACTATCTTGTAGAGGCGAAGGTGAAGATTTGTAGAGGTTTTCAGAAGAGAGAATGTTGGAGAGAGGAGAGTGGTGAGAGTAAGTGAGCATGGAAAGGAAACTTGTGTGAGGAAGTACCAGGAGAGATTTCGAGTGTAGAATGGCAAAAGATGAGAGCAAATGATGTAAGGGGAGTGGGATGTATTTTAGGGAAGCAGTGATGGCTTGCGCAAAAGATGCATGTCGCATGAGAAAGGTGGGAGGTAGGTGGATTAGAATGGGTAGTGAATGGTGGGATGAAGAAGTAAGGTTGTTAGTAAAAGAGAAAGAGAGGTGTTTAGACAATTCTTGCAGGGTATTAGTGCAAATGACTGGGAGATGTATAAAAGAAAGCGGCAGAAGAGTAAGAGAAAGGTGCAACAGGTGAAAAAGAGGGCAAACAAGAATTGGGGTGAGAGAGTATCATTAGAATTTATGGAGAATAAGAAGATGCTTTAGAAGGAGGTAAATAACGTGCGTAAAACAAGAGAACAAACGGGAACATTGGTGAAGGGGGAAAATGGAGAGATAATAACAAGTAGTGATGAAGTGAGAAGGAGATGGAGTGAGTATTTTGAAGATTTGTTGAATGTGTGATGATAGAGTGGCAGATATAGGGTGTTTTGGTGGAGGCAGTGTGTGAAGTGAGAGGGTCAGGGAGAATGGTTTGGTAACCAGAGATGAGGTAGTGAAACCTTTGTGGAGGATGAAGCCGGAAAGGTGGCAGGTTTGGATGGTATTGCAGTGGAAATTATTATAAAAGGGGTGACTGTGTTGTTGACTGGTTGGTAAGGATATTCAGTGTATGTATGGATCATGGTGAGGTGCCTGATGATTGGTGGAATGCATGCATAGTGCCATTGTACAAAGGCAAAGGGGATAAAGGTGAGTGTTCAAATTACAGAGGCATAGGTTTGTTGAGTATTCCTGGAAAATTATATGGGCGGTTTTTGATTGAGAAGGTAAAGGCATATACAGAGCATCAGATTGGGGAAGAGCAGTGTGGTTTCAGAAGTGTTAGAGGATGTGTGGATCAAGCGTTTGCTTCAAAGAATGTATGTGAGAAATACTTAGAAAAACAGATGGATTTGTATGTAGCATTTATTGATCTGGAGAAGGCATATGATAGAGTTGATAAAGATGCTTTGTGGAAGGTTCTAAGGGAATATGGTGTGGGAGTTAAGTTGCTAGAAGCAGTGAAAAGCAGTATGTAAGGCATGTGTATGAGTGGAAAGAGAGGAAAGTGATTGTTCCCAGTGAATGTTGGTTTGTGGCAGGGGTGTGTGATGTCCCCATGGTTGTTTAACTTGTTTATGGATGGGGTGGTAAGGGAGGTGGATGAGAGGGCCTGAGAAGTGAGTCAGTTGTTGTTTGCAGATGATACAGCACTGGTGGCTGATTCGGGTAAGAAACTGCAGAGGTTGGTGACTGAGTTTGGTAAAGTGTGTGAATGGAGAAAGTTTAGAGTAAATGTGAATAAGAGCAAGATTACTAGGTTCAGTAGGGTTGAGGGACTAGTTAATTGGGAGGTGAATTTGAATGGAGAAAAACTGGAGGAAGTGAAATGTTTTAGATATCTTGGAGTGGACTTAGAAGCGGATAAAACCATGGAAGCAGAAGTGAGTCACGGTGGGGGAAGGGGCAAAAGTTCTAGGAGCATTGAAGAATGTGAGGAAGGCGAGAATTTTATCTCAGAGAGCAAAAATGGGTATGTTTGAAAGAACAGTAGTTCCAACAATGTTATATGGTTGTGAGGAATGGGCTATAGATAGGGTTGTACGGAGGAGGGTGGATGTGTAAATGTTTGAGGACAGTATGTGGTGTAAGGCAGTTTGATTGAGTATGTAATGAAAGGATAAGAGAGATGTTAAGTAACTAGAAGAGTATGGTTGAGAGAGCAGAAGAGGGTTTATTGAAATGGTTTGGACACATGGAGAGAAATGAGTGAGGAAAGATTGACCAAGAGGATATATGTGTCAGAGGTGGAGGGAATGAGGAGAAGCGTGAGACCAAATTGAAGAATGTGAGGAAGGCGAGAATTTTATCTCAGAGAGCAAAAATGGGTATGTTTGAAAGAACAGCAGTTCCAACAATGTTATATGGTTGTGAGGAATGGGCTATAGATAGGGTTGTACGGAGGAGGGTGGATGTGTAAATGTTTGAGGACAGTATGTGGTGTGAGGCGGTTTGATTGAGTATGTAATGAAAGGATAAGAGAGATGTTTAGTAACTAAAAGAGTGTGGTTGAGAGAGCAGAAGAGGGTTTATTGAAATGGTTTGGACACATGGAGAGAATGAGTGAGGAAAGATTGACCAAGAGGATATATGTGTCAGAGGTGGAGGGAACGAGGAGAAGCGTGAGACCAAATTAGAGGTGGAAGGATGGATTGAAAAGGATTTTGAGCAATTGGGGCCTGAACATACAGAAAGGTGAAAGGCATGCAAGGAATAGAGTGAATTGGGATGATGTAGTATACCAGGGTCAATGTGCTGTCAATGGACTGAACCAGGGCATGTGAAGCATCATGGAAAGGTCTGTGGGGTCCTGGATGTGGAAAGGGAGCTGTGGTTTTGGTGCATTACACATGACAGCTAGAGACTGAGTGTGAACAAATGTAGCTGTTTTGTCTTTTCCTGGCGCTACCTCTCTGAAGGAAGGGGGAGGGGATGCTATTTCCTCTGTGGAGGGGTAGCAACAGGAATGGATGGAGGCAGTAAGGATGAATATGTACATGTGTATATATGTATATGTATGTATACATTGATATGTACATGTATGTATATGTGCGTATATGGGCATTTATGTATATGTGTATATGAGAGGTTGGGCCATTCTTTGTCTTTTTCCTTGCACTGCCTTGCAGATGCGGGAAATAGCGATTAAGTATAATAAATATATAAGAATATGTGAAAATATTTCACACATTTAGAGTAAAGCAAATATTAGAACTACCACAGCTAAAGGTTTGAAAAGGCTTAAAGAACTAATGGAGAAGGTTCAGAGGATGTCAGAAAAGCTGATACCAGAGCTGAGTTATAGTGAGAGGGTAAAGACCGAAAAATATATCCAACATGGAAGAGACAAGACTAAGGGGTTCAAACCAGTTTGATGATGTTCACAGTGATGGATGAATGAAAATGTGAATCCTGATAGAATACGAAAGCCTAAAAATTTGTGTGATAATTTCAAGATGGAGTCCTGTGAGTGTAGAACTCCATTTCCTGCTCTCACTGATGACAGTAGGTACTGTTAGGGAAACTGGCTGATGATGATCTTACTTGTCTTTGAAATGTTGAAAGTTATTGTAAATTCTGTATTCTTGTATGATTAAGTCCCTTCAAGACAAAATTTTGTCACTTCTAAGCATAGATTTTCTGAATTAAGCTTAATGAATTGTTGAAATATCTTTTTCTTTTCTTTCAAACTATTCGCCATTTCCCGCGTTAGCGAGGTAGCGTTAAGATCAGAGAACTGGGCTTTTGAGGGAATATCCTCACCTGGCCCCCTTCTCTGTTCCTTCTTTTGGAAAAAAAAAAAAATAATGAGAGGGGAGGATTTCAAGCCCCCTGCTCCCTCCCCTTTTAGTCGCCTTCTACGACACGCAGGGAATACGTGGGAAGTATTCTTTCTCCCCTATCCCCAGGGATAATATATATATATATATATATATATATATATATATATATATATATATATATATATATATATATATAAATATATATAAATATATATATATATTTTTTTTTTTTTTTTTTATACTTTGTCGCTGTCTCCCGCGTTTGCGAGGTAGCGCAAGGAAACAGACGAAAGAAATGGCCCAACCCCCCCCATACACATGTATATACATACGTCCACACATGCAAATATACATACCTACACAGCTTTCCATGGTTTACCCCAGACGCTTCACATGCCTTGATTCAATCCACTGACAGCACGTCAACCCCTGTATACCACATCGCTCCAATTCACTCTATTCCTTGCCCTCCTTTCACCCTCCTGCATGCTCAGGCCCCGATCACACAAAATCTTTTTCACTCCATCTTTCCACCTCCAATTTGGTCTCCCTCTTCTCCTCGTTCCCTCCACCTCCGACACATATCCTCTTGGTCAATCTTTCCTCACTCATTCTCTCCATGTGCCCAAACCACTTCAAAACACCCTCTTATGCTCTCTCAACCACGCTCTTTTTATTTCCACATTTCTCTCTTACCCTTACGTTACTCACTCGATCAAACCACCTCACACCACACATTGTCCTCAAACATCTCATTTCCAGCACATCCATCCTCCTGCGCACAACTCTATCCATAGCCCACGCCTCGCAACCATATAACATTGTTGGAACCACTATTCCTTCAAACATACCCATTTTTGCTTTCCGAGATAATGTTCTCGACTTCCACACATTCTTCAAGGCCCCCAGAATTTTCGCCCCCTCCCCCACCCTATGATCCACTTCCGCTTCCATGGTTCCATCCGCTGCCAGATCCACTCCCAGATAACTAAAACACATCACTTCCTCCAGTTTTTCTCCATTCAAACTCACCTCCCAATTGACTTGACCCTCAACCCTACTGTACCTAATAACCTTGCTCTTATTCACATTTACTCTTAACTTTCTTCTTCCACACACTTTACCAAACTCAGTCACCAGCTTCTGCAGTTTCTCACATGAATCAGCCACCAGCGCTGTATCATCAGCGAACAACAACTGACTCACTTCCCAAGCTCTCTCATCCCCAACAGACTTCATACTTGCCCCTCTTTCCAAAACTCTTGCATTTACCTCCCTAACAACCCCATCCATAAACAAATTAAACAACCATGGAGACATCACACACCCCTGCCGCAAACCTACATTCACTGAGAACCAATCACTTTCCTCTCTTCCTACACGTACACATGCCTTACATCCTCGATAAAAACTTTTCACTGCTTCTAACAACTTTCCTCCCACACCATATATTCTTAATACCTTCCACAGAGCATCTCTATCAACTCTATCATATGCCTTCTCCAGATCCATAAATGCTACATACAAATCCATTTGCTTTTCTAAGTATTTCTCACATACATTCTTCAAAGCAAACACCTGATCCACACATCCTCTACCACTTCTGAAACCACACTGCTCTTCCCCAATCTGATGCTCTGTACATGCCTTCACCCTCTCAATCAATACCCTCCCATATAATTTACCAGGAATACTCAACAAACTTATACCTCTGTAATTTGAGCACTCACTCTTATCCCCTTTGCCTTTGTACAATGGCACTATGCACGCATTCCGCCAATCCTCAGGCACCTCACCATGAGTCATACATACATTAAATAACCTTACCAACCAGTCAACAATACAGTCACATAAATTATATGTATATATAAATTATATGTATATATAAATTACATGTTTTTTTTTTTTTTTTTTTTTTATATGCTTTGTCGCTGTCTCCCGCGTCTGCGAGGTAGCGCAAGGAAACAGATGAAAGAAATGGCCCAACCCCCCCCATACACATGTACATACACACGTCCACACACGCAAATATACATACCTACACAGCTTTCCATGGTTTACCCCGGACGCTTCACATGCCTTGATTCAATCCACTGACAGCACGTCAACCCCTGTATACCACATCGCTCCAATTCACTCTATTCCTTGCCCTCCTTTCACCCTCCTGCATGTTCAGGCCCCGATCACACAAAATCCTTTTCACTCCATCTTTCCACCTCCAATTTGGTCTCCCTCTTCTCCTCGTTCCCTCCACCTCCGACACATATATCCTCTTGGTCAATCTTTCCTCACTCATTCTCTCCATGTGCCCAAACCATTTCAAAACACCCTCTTCTGCTATCTCAACCACGCTCTTTTTATTTCCACACATCTCTCTTACCCTTACGTTACTTACTCGATCAAACCACCTCACACCACACATTGTCCTCAAACATCTCATTTCCAGCACATCCATCCTCCTGCGCACAACTCTATCCATATCCCACGCCTCGCAACCATACAACATTGTTGGAACTACTATTCCTTCAAACATACCCATTTTTGCTTTCCGGGATAATGTTCTCGACTTCCACACATTTTTCAAGGCTCCCAAAATTTTCGCCCCCTCCCCCACCCTATGATCCACTTCCGCTTCCATGGTTCCATCCGCTGCCAGATCCACTCCCAGATATCTAAAACACTTCACTTCCTCCAGTTTTTCTCCATTCAAACTCACCTCCCAATTGACTTGACCCTCAACCCTACTGTACCTAATAACCTTGCTCTTATTCACATTTACTCTTAACTTTCTTCTTCCACACACTTTACCAAACTCCGTCACCAGCTTCTGCAGTTTCTCACATGAATCCGCCACCAGCGCTGTATCATCAGCAAACAACAACTATCTCACTTCCCAAGCTCTCTCATCCCCAACAGACTTCATACTTGCCCCTCTTTCCAAGACTCTTGCATTTACCTCCCTAACAACCCCATCCATAAACAAATTAAACAACCATGGAGACATCACACACCCCTGCCGCAAACCTACATTCACTGAGAACCAATCACTTTCCTCTCTTCCTACACGTACACATGCCTTGCATCCTCGATAAAAACTTTTCACTGCTTCTAACAACTTGCCTCCCACACCATATATTCTTAATACCTTCCACAGAGCATCTCTATCAACTCTATCATATGCCTTCTCCAGATCCATAAATGCTACATACAAATCCATTTGCTTTTCTAAGTATTTCTCACATACATTCTTCAAAGCAAACACCTGATCCACACATCCTCTACCACCTCTGAATATATGGTGTGGGAGGAAAGTTGTTAGAAGCAGTGAAAAGTTTTTATCGAGGATGTAAGGCATGTGTACGTGTAGGAAGAGAGGAAAGTGATTGGTTCTCAGTGAATGTAGGTTTGCGGCAGGGGTGTGTGATGTCTCCATGGTTGTTTAATTTGTTTATGGATGGGGTTGTTAGGGAGGTAAATGCAAGAGTTTTGGAAAGAGGGGCAAGTATGAAGTCTGTTGGGGATGAGAGAGCTTGGGAAGTGAGTCAGTTGTTGTTCGCTGATGATACAGCGCTGGTGGCTGATTCATGTGAGAAACTGCAGAAGCTGGTGACTGAGTTTGGTAAAGTGTGTGGAAGAAGAAAGTTAAGAGTAAATGTGAATAAGAGCAAGGTTATTAGGTACAGTAGGGTTGAGGGTCAAGTCAATTGGGAGGTGAGTTTGAATGGAGAAAAACTGGAGGAAGTGAAGTGTTTTAGTTATCTGGGAGTGGATCTGGCAGCGGATGGAACCATGGAAGCGGAAGTGGATCATAGGGTGGGGGAGGGGGCGAAAATTCTGGGGGCCTTGAAGAATGTGTGGAAGTCGAGAACATTATCTCGGAAAGCAAAAATGGGTATGTTTGAAGGAATAGTGGTTCCAACAATGTTGTATGGTTGCGAGGCGTGGGCTATGGATAGAGTTGTGCGCAGGAGGATGGATGTGCTGGAAATGAGATGTTTGAGGACAATGTGTGGTGTGAGGTGGTTTGATCGAGTGAGTAACGTAAGGATAAGAGAGATGTGTGGAAATAAAAAGAGCGTGGTTGAGAGAGCAGAAGAGGGTGTTTTGAAGTGGTTTGGGCACATGGAGAGGATGAGTGAGGAAAGATTGACCAAGAGGATATATGTGTCGGAGGTGGAGGGAGCAAGGAGAAGAGGGAGACCAAATTGGAGGTGGAAAGATGGAGTGAAAAAGATTTTGTGTGATCGGGGCCTAAACATGCAGGAGGGTGAAAGGAGGGCAAGGAATAGAGTGAATTGGAGCGATGTGGTATACCGGGGTTGACGTGCTGTCAGTGGATGGAATCAAGGCATGTGAAGCGTCTGGGGTAAACCATGGAAAGCTGTGTAGGTATGTATATTTGCGTGTGTGGATGTATGTATATACATGTGTATGGGGGGGGTTGGGCCATTTCTTTCGTCTGTTTCCTTGCGCTACCTCGCAAACGCGAGAGACAGCGACAAAGTATAAAAAAAAAAAAAAAAAAATATATATATATATATATCTTTCTTTCATACTATTCGCCATTTCCCGCATTAGCGAGGTAGCGTTAAGAACAGAGGACTGGGCCTTTGAGGGATTATCCTCACTTGGCCCCCTTCTCTGTTCCTTCTTTTGGAAAAAAAAAAAAAAAAAAAAAAATGAGAGGGGAGGATTTCCAGCCACCCGCTCCCTTCCCTTTTAGTCGCCTTCTACGACACGCAGGGAATACGTGGGAAGTATTCTTTCTCCCCTATCCCCAGGGATATATATATATATATATATATATATATATATATATATATATATATATATATATATATATATATATATAGATTACAGAGGTATAAGTTTGTTGAGTATTCCTGGTAAATTATATGGGAGGGTATTGATTGAGAGGGTGAAGGCATGTACAGAGCATCAGATTGGGGATATTGAAATATGTATTCTGTAAGACTAATCTGGTAATATTGAGTGGTTTGCTGAAGTTAGATTGAGTGCTAATGATATGGTTAATCCACTCAGCCTTGAGGTAAGTATTATGCAGTAATGTCTGTAAGTGCTAAGTGAATGCTGTATATAGCTCTGTATATATATATATATATATATATATTTTTTTCATACTATTCGCCATCTCCTGCATTAGTGAGGTAGCGTTAAGAACAGAGGACTGAGCCTTTGAGGGAAATCCTTACTTGGCCCCCTTCTCTGTTCCTTCTTTTGGAAAATCAAAAACAAGAGGGGAGGATTTCCAGCCCCTCGCTCCCTCTCTTTAGTCACCTTCTATGACATACAGGGAATATGTGGGAAGTATTCTTTCTCCCCTATCCCCAGGGATAAGCATTGTATATATGTACACATATTACAAGTAAATAGCATTTAGAACCTGCATTAGGCATTGAGAATACTCTGTGAAGGTCACAGTATATTCATACCACAATCTTTGGGCTCGTGTTTCTAAAATCCATAGAATTCCAAAATCTTGACATTTCTTGGTTCCAAGGATTTGATGTTTCTTTATCATTTCCTATGCTAACTTGTTTCTTCAGGCTTAGGTTACTGCCTAAGGTGAAATCTAGAAACTTGTTAGACTGAATGACTTTGGAGGTGGCTAGGGCATAATGAAACAGTAGATGATTGGACATGACTGGAATAAGGCTGGCATGCACGGCTATAGTGTGTATTTTTTATCCTTTTTCTCGCCCTCTTTCCAGAATTAGGAAAATGTGCTGTGCAAGCAGGTATGCAAGGGTGAAGGAAGACTGATATGTTGAATGGAGAGGGTCTGCGTGAAGAGCTGGACTGTATAGGAGTGAAGTGCATTTATGATGCTGATGTAGATTATTATATCCGTAAACAGAAATATATCTATTCTGTTTTTACAGTGAAAGAAGTTGTCACCGCAACATCATGGCAAGCATAGCATCCCGCTTACCCTTGGTAAACCAGCTAGGGAGAAACATGGCTATGGACTACTTACCCATAATCAGAAGTCTTATTCGTTACGATGAACTTGGTGCTGCTGTCAGTAAAAATCGACGAGGACGCCGTTTCTTGAGTCAGTTAGCACATTTAGGTTTTGACATTTCTCTGGAGGATAAGCTGAAAATGGCTAATGCCTTGATCTCTTAGTATTTCGAAGGTGCCTTCAAAGTGTATATGTATTTTATTTATCCTGTATATATTATAGAAATTGAATGGGTAGAATATATGGTAGGTACAGTGTTAGAAATTATAGATTGTTATTTTTTTAAGAAATGTAAGTTTTCATCATATATACTTGTACAGTAATATGCAGTATATTTTTAAGATTTATATAGTTTTGATCAAACTAATTTTGTGTTACTGAACAACCATGTGTGGTTTGAGAAGTTTCAGAATAGAAAGAGTTGTACTAAATGATGCATCACTGTAGAAGAAATAATAGTAAACTAGCAAGTGCATTTTTGAAATTTTATAGTCTCAATGTAGAGTAATATTTGATGCAATTAAGGCCACTGCAGGTCACTACAATGTGAACTTAGTTAATCATTGAAATACCCCATTTACATACCAGTTGACCTTGACAAACTAAAAAGATGTTAATACTTTTGTTTAGGCCTTAGTACTTTTTTGCTTTAGTAGTGAATAAGTTTTATTGCAATCTTATACTTTCATAAAATTGGTTGTATAAGGAGACTAGATTAGCATTCTTAAAAGCTCAAGTTAATGCTTGCTCCACATTAGATGTAAGGTATGTCATATTTTTTTTTTCATAATTGATTGCCGATTTCCTGCATTAGCAAGTTAGTGCCAGGAACAGATGAAAAAGGGTTACATCCTCACACATCCATTTTCTAGCTGACGTGTAATGCACTGAAACCATAACTCCCTGTGCACAACCAGGCCTCACCGACCTTTCCATGGTTTACCCCAGATGTTTCACATGCCCTAGTTCAGTCCATTGACTGCATGTTGACCCCAGTATACCATATTGTTCCAATATACTCAGTCCTATGCTTGCCTTTCACCTTCTGCTTGTCCAGGCCCCGATCACTCTAAATCTTGTTCACTCCTATCTGGTCTCCTCATTCTCCTTGCTCCCTCCACTTCTGACAGATATGTCCTCTTTGTCAATCTTTTTCACTCATTCCCTCCAAATGTCTAAACCATTTCATCTTTCTCAACGACACACTTTTTATTACCACACATTTTGCTTACCCTTTCATTACTTACTTGATCAAACCACCTCACCCATATTGTTATCAAACATTTCATTTCCAACACATTCACATACCTCCATGCAACTCATGCCTCTCATCCATATAATATCATTGGGACCACTGCACCTTCAAAGATACCCATTTTTGCCCTCCCAGGTAATGTTCTCTCTTTCAACACATTCTTTAGTGCTCCCAGAACCCTCACCTCTTCTCCCACCCTTTGACTCACTTCCACTTCCATGCTTGTGTTAGCTGCCATGTCCACTCCCGGTGTCTAAAGCACTTCACTCCTTTAGAGTTTTCCAATCGAACTCACACCTCAACTAACCTGTCCTCGTCCTTGCTAAACCTAATAATCTTGCTCTCATTCATATTTACTCTCAACTTCCTCCTTTTGCATAATTTTCCAAACTCATTCACCAACTTCTGTTTCTGCCACAAATCTGCCACAGTGCTATATTCCACATTGAGTATCCTGCATATTGTAGGGAAAAGGCATCCCGAGGAAGAGGAAACCTGTTCATTAGATAACCCATACTTAAAAGTTTGAGTCTGACAGTAGGTTCAGTGGTAAATAAAGAAGCAGTGATTGCTTTAAGATCGTGCTATGTCTAGACAAGTGAGAGAGGCCAGAAATCAGATGAGTGTAGATATAGCCAATTTTCAGTTAGTAGAGCAAGACTCTAATTTTCCAACCTGAAGATTTGATAGAATTCTCTCTGCTGACATTCAGAGCTCATCAATGTATTACCTTCATTGTATATATCTTCAACTTAAGTTTGTCAGACGACAGGTTTCAAGACATGATAAGTGCTGTAAGTAAAGTGTTTGCAAAAATTATTCAGGTTTGCATCCTTGAAATATGATACACTATTCTGACAATGCAGCTTTGATTGGTATTATGTTTTTTATCTTTCACTTTATTTGCACTGTGAATATGTACATTGGCTTTGATCACAGTAAATATTTGATATTGCGCTGCTGTTAGATAAGTTGGCAGTTGAAGAAAATGCTAGATATTTCCTGGGATATATGTTAATAGTATTTGTATATAACTGTCAGTTGTTTACTTTGTATAATTTTTTTTTTCACTTGAGATAGAGAAAACTTATATTGAAAAATCTTCAATTTTTTTAAACTTGTTGTTAACACTCTGTTTCATGTCATTTTACTTATGAATTATACATTTTCTTCTGTATCAAGCTCATTTATGAAAATATAGATTGAAGAAATTCATTTTATTCTGCTGTTCACAAAAGATGGGTGTCAAAATTGAAAGGCAAAAGGTTAAGATATTGTACTGTTTATATCTGTAATCAATTAATGTAAATAGCTTATTTTGGGCCAGAATACCAGTAATGTTCAGAAGGGTACATAATTTGTTAAAACACTAGCGATATGCAATAGATGGAATATTTGTAGATTCTTTGAAAAACTGCTCTTGGGTTTTATATGAAATATGAAGGAAAAGAGTATAGTATAAACATCAGGCATATACCATAACCCATTTTTCCTCGATATTTTCTTAAATCATTAGAAGGGCTATGTGTATGTCCATTTTTATGGTTTTTAAATATAAGTGAATAAGCTTTTCAGGAAATTTTCCTCTTTTTTTTTAGTAGAATCTGTAAAACTTGCTCACATGTGAATTTATGGTACCAGATATGACAATAGCTTTTCCAGCAACTGTTTTCACCATTGACCATGTAAGTAACCAAACTGAGAGTTTTTGTTAACCTGTTATACCATTGTGGACACAGTTTGCAGTAGAAATTAAAGACCACTAAGAAAAATATGACTTGGCTGTTGGGTATACTGAACATACACAACCTTAAGGTAGGTACAGGTTGTACCTCTTTAATCCGGCATCATTGGGATCTGGCTCTTCCCAGACTACAGAAAATGCCAGAAAATAGAAATTGACCCCTTAAAAGGCCCTCAGGTGAACATTCTCACCAATTACCATCAGATTGGCTTTATGTGTTCCTGCAGTATTGCTGCATCCTAGAATTGTAGCCCTATCTTTGGTATCCTTACTCCCCGATGGAGACTCCTCAGTATCTTGGGCAAGGGTTTTTTGTGGCATATGACGCCATTACAGGGCAGATTCATCAGCATTATACACTTGTTCTGGGGCTATAAGAAATTAACTACTGTTGATTAGCTCGGCTGCAGTGTAAACAGATCTTGGCACCTTAGCACTGCTAACAGTGCTGCCCTGGTGGCAGATCCACAAACTAATGGCGGCAGATTCTAGTTGCCAGACCACAGAGTGCCAGATTAGAGAGGTACAACCTGTACTTAGTCAAATGCTTCCCCAGTTACATCCCAGAAGCTCATACAGGTACACCAAATTTCTAGCAACTGATGGTTTGGCACCCCCTTCAGTCTGGACAAAATTACGCGAGGGAACTTGAAATTACTGCGGCCACCAGACTAGTTTACTGGGCAGCCACAGATGGTGTTATGTGTAGGGCGCTCTTGTTTACATTCTTTACATTGTACTTTTTGGTGGTGATATCACAATTCTGTGAGATTCTTAGCTTATTTTGCTTAAATTTAAACCAGCTTTGGCTTCTAAGACATATGGGAGTGTCATTCGTGGTGTCATACATAAACACTAGTCCATATCATAGAACTATTGAGAAAATGGACCATGGTGTTCAGTGCGTAAGCTGTGACATCTACAGTATTAGTTCAATTACTGTTTATGATATAAAGAAGCAAAGGGAGAAAATATGAATTGAAATTCTATGCAAACAGTGATTCCAAGAAGCAAATGATGATTAGAAGAACTATGAAAGATGGTAAGAGTACTGAGCACAATCAAGTGATGATGGAATGGTTTTGACAGCATCAGAGTGATGGAGTGGACTTGGCAGGTAGCATGATAATGGACCAGGCTAAGATGTTCCATAAAGAACTTAGATTACAACATGAGCATGACTATGGTGAAGGATGGCCTGAAAGATTCAAGAAGCATCATGAAATTTCCATGAATAAAGTGTGCAGAGAAAAGCGGTCTGCAAACCACAAAGGAGCTGCCGAGTGTGTGGACAAATTTGTGAAACTCATAGCTAATGAGCACCTCAGTCCTGAGCAGGTGTATAATGCAGATGAAACTGCATTATTCTGGTGATGCACACCTCGGAAAACACTAACAGCAGAAGACGAAGAAGGCCCTCACAGGATTCAAACAATCTAAGGACAGACTTACTATCTTAGGGTGCTCAAATATTTGATATTTGTTTGATTTAAATTTCTAGTAGTCCATGATATACTTTAGACAAATCGGAGATGTATAATTAGTGGGTTAGAGATGTGTTGATGAATTATTATTACGTGACCACGGTTGGTCCAGCAAAATGGTTAAGCCAGCAAAGTTTTGGAACTAATAGTGCCAGAAAATCAGTGGTGTACCTGTACTGGTGTGCCATGTTTAGTTGCAAGGTCACCACCCATCTAGCAAGCCATCAAGTTCATAGTGTCATTACCACTGATAAGTGCTTCTTTTACAGTTAAGTGTTCTTTTCACTTTAGCTATATTTATTGACCCTTCGGTATTTGTCTGTGAAGCTTGTCTTACAATGGCACCAGCTATTCACAACCTTTGTGGTAGCATACAAAGATTGTTAATTCTGCATAAACTGTGGTAATGTGGAAGAGAAAATTAAACAAAGTGATTTATGAAAATAAGACAGCACTCAAAGCCTTAATGGCAGAAAATATAATACTTAGGGATGAGTTATAGCATTTGAAAATGCTATAAAATAACCTTACCTTCACTACCTCCCCTCCCATGCCTTTTCCTCCCTACCATCCTGGTCCACTCCTCCCTTGCTCATCCCCTACCCACACAACCTACCCTCCAACACCCGTTCTGTGCCCACTACCTGCTCCATCCCTCCTTTGCTGTCACCTTCCCCTAATAGCCAATGCCCTCGCAGTCCCTCCAAAACCTCATGTTCACCCTACCCATCAGCCCCCTTATCCTGCTACCTCCTAACTACCTACCTCACAGCCCCTCCTAAACCTCATCATGTTCATGCTACCTTTCAGCCTTCTGTCCTGCCTCTCACCCCTACGTAAATTCCTCCCACCCTCACCCGCTCCCAGACCCATCTCTCCACTAAGGCCCTCCCTCGTCCAAATTCCATAACCTCCAGGTTTTTGTCACACCTCAACCACCCTTCTAGCTGTTCCCTTCTCCCTTCCTCATTGGACCAGTATCCCCCATCCTGCCTCTGTCAGTCACACTTAAGAGTAGTTACTTTGCAGTACTCAGCACTGTGCAAGAAAAGAGCATCAACAGCTGTTCCATGATTCTTGAAGATTCACTAGAAAGAAATCTGTGTATACAAATAGAGGTGAATTTGAGAGCTAAAGGAACAGTCCATGTCTACCCTGGTACCAGAATTTCCCACATTAAACAGAAGATTTAAGACATTTATGTACCATCAAAAAAGTCATTATTGATAGTAAGTGTTTGGAGCAATGATGTTTATCATAAGACTACAAATTCAGAAGTTATCATAGAAGAAAGATAGATGATATTGTTATTGTTGATGCTTCCCTGAGGCAAAGTGTAGGTAATTATGCTCTAAGTAGAGTGCTAGGTGTAAATGAGAACTTGAAATACCTGTGCATGAATGCTAATGTCAGTTTTGTAGACCATAGATCAACTTTGTAGAATAGAGGGGATTATACAACAATAACAGCATTCACCTTCATAGTACAGTGTGACAGAATCAGAGATCAGGCTGCAGTACAACTGCAGGGTAAAAATTTTTGTTAAGGCGTAATAGAGGTCAGTATGTCGACCATATGGTGCAGGCTGTAGAGGTCACTTCAAGTCGTATTACATGTCATACAGGGGAGGCCATAAGAGTCCCCTCCCCACACCACAAAACAGTAATGACAGGGCAGGTCATGGGGGCTTATCACACCTTGGTCTTAAAATAGCTGGTTACCAAATCGTACCACCAGTCGCATTCAGAAATCACACAAAGTAAATGGGCTTTACATAGATACAAGATCCATCCAAAACAAAATAACTGAATTGTAGTGCTTGATAAACAGTAAACATATTGCTGTCTTTGGATTTACAGAAACATTTCTGAACATGAAAAACAATGATCTTATTTCTGCGTACACTTTGTCAGACAACAAATTATTTGTAAGGGATAGAGATGTTTGAGGAGGTGGAACAGGAACAGCCTTATATATAAAATCTTGCCCAGGCCTCATTGATCTTCACACTGTAACATCTGCTGTTGAACACTTGTGCATTCATATTAGCACAGAATTTTTCAAACTTTACATGAACATCATATTTAGATGACTTAGTCACTCAATAGATATTGACAATGTCATGTGCAGGAGTTGTCATTGAGCAATACAGGATGAAGACTCGATCATTCTGGGGATTTTAATCTTCCAGAAATCAACTAGTGAACTATCTCAGGTGTAGAAAGTGAATCTTGTAAGCTTATCAGCTTTCTCAAAAAAATGTTCTCTACCAAACGAGGGAAGCTATTATACTTGATTTAGTTCTTGCATCCCAGGAGCTCCCAGTAACTAATACCCATGTTGGTGAACTTCTCAGCACTTGTAACCATAACTTGGTTAGGTTCAGTGTAAGTCTCAACACCAATTCCCCTAAAATCAGTGTGATTACACTTAACTTTAAAAGGGTGGATTTTAATGGGTTTTGCGATGCATCAAAGAGTCTCACACTTGTTGGTTATTTCCAGAGGAATTATGAGCAAGTTTTAATTGTTAGATTATGCACCAACAAGACACATTTATACCTATGCATCACAAAAACATTTAAACCAACAACAGGCCTGAATAGTTCTCCCCAGATATCATATGAGCTATAAGGCACAGAAATGATATCTACAATCTTAAGAAAACAGACAATGACTCAAGTATTGAACTTGATATAACACACCTAGGAGAGACTTGAAAAGATTATCAAGCGAGTCTTGAGAGAGTATGAAGTGAGTATTGCAAGAGATAGTAATAGAAATCCTAAAAAATTTTATGAATATATCAGTAATAAGAAACATATAATAGGACCCTTAGTTAATGAAGATAGAGAACTCATTATGGATGATAAAAGCTCCAACAGGACAATGATAACATACAAAATAAATTTCGTGGTCTAGTAACAGTTCCAAAGAACAAAAGAGCAACAATTAGTGGGCTAGAATGTTGACTTCAAGAGGACAGCTATAACCATGACTTCAAGAGGAATATTGTGCTCATACAGCTGCAGGAAACCAAGTATCACAAGTGGATTGGTAACAAAAGAACACACATGCCCTAGAAAATAACAAAGGTGAATGCAGTAAAGTCTCTTGCAGCCTTTGCAGTGAGCTTAATACAGGAGATCATGTTCAAAATGTTGAACTTGAGAACATGACCTTAAGGCAGTACAAATTTAGCCAAAATAACGTAAGTGCTTATGTCTGCACCCTCATTCATGTAGGACAAACACACATTTGGTGACATCTCTATCAACAGAAACCAGAGTTAAGTTAGACCTTTTTTGCCTTGGGAGAAGCAGAATGGCAGTGGGAAATATCACAAGGATTTGTGTCATGTAAGGACAAGGAAATTGAGAAACTTAAGGCAAAGATCACTGAGGTGTTGGCTCTATGTGCCCCAACTAGCTTCCATAATACAACTCTGGGCTTACACACATTCATTACACATCCAACCTCCAGCCACTGGTAACATCTGGCATGAAACCTACAGCATCATTTTAGGGTTGATGGTCTGATGGACACATCACTGGACTCTGTGTGGGCTTGGCTTTTCTCCTGGTAGCCTCACCCATCCCCACACTGTCTCCCCCACCTGTTCCATTTTCCCCACTTGTTCCCACCTTCCCTTGTCCCTAAGAACCCACAATACTCTATATTAGACCTCATTGCCCAAGTTTACACTCCCAAAGGCATTATGACAATTGAGGCTTAAATTTAAAGCCCAGAAATGACTATGGAACTATTTCTGCCAGAATTTTAAGTTGTCGTACATGTTAAGGCCAACATTCTGGGAATAAACAAAAATAGAATGAAGTCTTTTCAAGTGCAGTTTTCACCTTTTTTGTCGTAGAACTATATAGAATGCTAATTCTATCAGGATAGTTACTGTTTCTTTATCACTAGTGTAGGGGAGGAGGAGTTTTACTGCCATATTCCCTGCTTGTTGAAGAAAGTGACTAAAGGGGGTGGGATCAAGTTGCTGGAAACCCTCCCCATCTTGTGATGCAAGAAACAGCAATGAAGTTTGCAAAAATCAGTAATAAGAAACTTAAGGAGTGGGAAAGACCCCAAGGTAATGAAGATGAGGAACCCATTGTGTATGATAAAAGCATTGCAACAACCCCTAACAAGTTCTTTAGTTCAGTTTTTACAACTAGAAAGCAGCAACACAAATTTTGACTAATAAATAGCACTCTTATGATACTGGAATTTACTATCACAGTTAGAGAAATACTAACAGACAATTAAGGTGAAGACTTATGAAAGTCCAGGTCCTGATTGTTTGTACCCACGAGTAATTTAAAACATCAAACATGAAATTTCCAAACTGTCAATAAATCTCTCCAGGATGAAATAGGACTGGAGACTGGCAGACATCACTCTTGTATTTAAAAGAGGATGCCATAAAATGCCTAGCAATCACCATCCTTTTAGCTACACATCAATTATATGTAAACTTCTGAAGTAGATTATTAGAAATGAAATCTTAACCTACCTTGAGCCACTTAGTCTTACCTATAACACAAAGCATGGTTTTGGAAGGCACAGATCATGCCAGTGCAAACCTACTTGAATTTTATCGTGAATTTATTCAAGACCATGACAAATTTCCCCCATGTTGAATTGATGCATTAAAGTCTGGGACTTGGGAATTACTGGTTGCTTAGGAAACTTGATTGAATCTTGGTTACATGATAGGAGACAGAGAGTTGTAATGAATGGTGATTCATCACTGATTGCCCATTACTTGTAGTCCCCCAAGGAGCCATCATTTATATTAACTATTGATTTAGAGCTGAATAATTTATTATCCAAATTTGCAGATGACACGAGGATCATCAGTGCCATATTAACTAAAGAAGATAATCTAAGATCACAAGAGGGTCTAGATAAAGTCACTGAATGGTTTAGAAAATGGCAATGCCATTTAGCATCAATAAATGTCAGCTGGTGTGAGCAAGAAACCTCAACAAAAAATTTGATCATAAACTGATGGACCACGAGATAAAAGGCACCCCTTGTGTGAGGAATCTAGAGAATGCTGTCTCCAGCAACTTCAAGTTCTCCCTGCACTGTCATGAAGTTGCCAAGAAAGCATGCAGGATGTTAGGATTTATTAACAGAAACTTTACATACAAGAGCAAGGATGTGATATTGCCACTATATGTCTTGTTAGACCCCACCTCGAACATGCAATGAATTTTTTTGCCTGTCACTTAAACAAGGATGTTATTGAATTGGAATTAGTGCAGCAAAGAGCAGCTCAATTGATTCCTTCTTTGTGTAACAAACCATATGAGGACAGATTGTGAGAATTAAACTTGATCTATCTAAGCAAGAGGTTTCTCCAAGGCAGTTGATAAAATGTTTTGAAATATGTCAAGGAATTAACAATGTCGGTATTGAAAATTTCTTTACAGTAGCACCAGTCCCACTAACGAGACTGAAACTCAGAGGTCACCAAGTTAATATGGATTCTACAAAATACTTCTTCATTGACATTATTGATGCCTGGAATAAGCACCCAAAACGTATTGTGCTGAGCAACACTCTTAATATCTTCAAAATGATGATAATTCATTTAATGATAATAGCATAGTAGTATATTAAGTTACTTCCTCAGTCACCAGTCTCTCTCCGGCCTTGGTGCTGTAACATATCAACATTGATAAACCTGTGTTGTGTGCTTTAAGGGAGCAAGAAAGAATTATTGTATCATTTTTCCACATCGGGAATAATATATACATGGTAAGTCACAAGACTAGAGCTTAAGTTTATTCAAACAAAAAGTGAAGGGATGCATGTTGTTGGTGATGAGGTGCTTGACATATTCACGTTGATCTTACCTGTTGACTCTCCTACTGAAATTTCTTTCATGCAAATTAATCCTGCACGATATTTTGTCTACCTGTGTTCCATCTGGCATGTTGCTAGAGGATGGGGAGAGATCACTTACATTGCTATACTCCTCTGCTTTAAAGGGGACTTTTTTTTTTCCCCCCTTGAATATATATATATTGAGGGTCAAGTCAATTGGGAGGTAAGTTTGAATGGAGAAAAACTGGAGGAAGTAAAGTGTTTTAGATATCTGGGAGTGGATCTGGCAGCGGATGGAACCATGGAAGCGGAAGTGGATCATAGGGTGGGGGAGGGGGCAAAAATCCTGGGAGCCTTGCAGAATGTGTGGAAGTCGAGAACATTATCTCGGAAAGCAAAAATGGGTATGTTTGAAGGAATAGTGGTTCCAACAATGTTGTATGGTTGCGAGGCGTGGGCTATGGATAGAGTTGTGCGCAGGAGGATGGATGTGCTGGAAATGAGATGTTTGAGGACAATGTGTGGTGTGAGGTGGTTTGATCGTTTAAGTAACGTAAGGGTAAGAGAGATGTGTGGAAATAAAAAGAGCATGATTGAGAGAGCAGAAGAGGGTGTTTTGAAATGGTTTGGGCACATGGAGAGAATGAGTGAGGAAAGATTGACCAAGAGGATATATGTGTCGGAGGTGGAGGGAACGAGGAGAAGTGGGAGACCAAATTGGAGGTGGAAAGATGGAGTGAAAAAGATTTTGTGTGATCGGGGCCTGAACATGCAGGAGGGTGAAAGGAGGGCAAGGAATAGAGTGAATTGGATCGATGTGGTATACCGGGGTTGATGTGCTGTCAGTGGATTGAATCAGGGCATGTGAAGCATCTGGGGTAAACCATGGAAAGCTGTGTAGGTATGTATATTTGCGTGTGTGGACATATGTATATACATGTGTATGGGGGTGGGTTGGGCCATTTCTTTCGTCTGTTTCCTTGCGCTACCTCGCAAACGCAGGAGACAGCGACAAAGCAAAAAAAAATATATATATATATATATATCTATATATATATATATATATATATCTATATATATATATATATATATATATATATATATATAGAAGCAGTGAAAAGTTTTTATCGAGGATGTAAGGCATGTGTATGTGTAGGAAGAGAGGAAAGTGACTGGTTCTCAGTGAATGTAGGTTTGCGGCAGGGGTGTGTAATGTCTCCATGGTTGTTTAATTTGTTTATGGATGGGGTTGTTAGTGAGGTGAATGCAAGAGTTTTGGAAAGAGGGGCAAGTATGAAGTCTGTTGGGGATGAGAGAGCTTGGGAAGTGAGTCAGTTGTTGTTCGCTGATGATACAGCGCTGTTGGCTGATTCATGTGAGAAACTGCAGAAGCTGGTGACTGAGTTTGGTAAAGTGTGTGGAAGAAGAAAGTTAAGAGTAAATGTGAATAAGAGCAAGGTTATTAGGTACAGTAGGGTTGAGGGTCAAGTCAATTGGGAGGTGAGTTTGAATGGAGAAAAACTGGAGGAAGTGAAGTGTTTTAGATATCTAGGAGTGGATCTGGCAGTGGATGGAACCATGGAAGCGGAAGTGGATCATAGGGTGGGGGAGGGGGGGAAAATTCTGGGAGCCTTGAAGAATGTGTGGAAGTCGAGAGCATTATCTCGGAAAGCAAAAATGGGTATGTTTGAAGGAATAGTGGTTCCAAGAATGTTGTATGGTTGCGAGGCGTGGGCTATGGATAGAGTTGTGCGCAGGAGGATGGATGTGCTGGAAATGAGATGTTTGAGGACAATGTGTGGTGTGAGGTGGTTTGATCGAGTAAGTAACGTAAGGGTAAGAGAGATGTGTGGAAATAAAAAGAGCGTGGTTGAGAGAGCAGAAGAGGGTGTTTTGAAATGGTTTGGGCACATGGAGAGAATGAGTGAGGAAAGATTGACCAAGAGGATATATATGTCGGAGGTGGAGGGAACGAGGAGAAGAGGGAGACCAAATTGGAGGTGGAAAGATGGAGTGAAAAAGATTTTGTGTGATTGGGGCCTGAACATGCAGGAGGGTGAAAGGAGGGCAAGGAATAGAGTGAATTGGAGCGATGTGGTATACTAGGGTTGACGTGCTGTCAGTGGATTGAATCAAGGCATGTGAAGCGTCTGGGGTAAACCATGGAAAGCTGTGGAGGTATGTATATTTGCATGTGTGGACGTATGTATATACATGTGTATGGGGGTGGGTTGGGCCATTTCTTTCGTCTGTTTCCTTGCACTACCTCGCAAACGCAGGAGACAAAAAAAAAATATATGTATCTCTCTCTCTCTCTCTCTCTCTCTCTCTCTCTCTCGTTTTCCATCTAGCTTGTGTTGGAGGGTGAGATAAGAGCCTTTCCTTTGCGATCCTTTTTTTCTGCTGTTTTTAAGGGGACTACATTAACACCACCTCACTTGGACCTTCGGTCTGTGTATCTATGTAACTCTTTCTCTCATGGGCTGTGGATCTTATATGTATTTGTTAAGTCTCAAGAAAGTGAGTGTAGAATGGCAAAAGGTGAGAGCAAATTATGTGAGGGGAGTGGATGAGGAATGGAATGTGTTTAGGGAAGCAGTGATGGCTTGTGGAAGAGATGCATGTGGCATGAGAAAGGTGGGAAGTAGGCAGATTAGAAAGGGTAGTGAGTGGTGGGATGAAGAAGTAAAGTTGTTTATGAAATAGGAAAGAGAAGCATTTGGATGATACTTGCAAGGAAGGAGTGCAAATGATTGGGAGATGTAGAAAAGAAAGCAGCAGGAGGTCAAGAGAAAGGCACAAGGGTTGAAAAAGAGGACAAATGAAAGTTAGGGTGAGAGAGTATCATTAATCTGCAGGGAAAATAAAAAGGTGTTTTAGGAGGAGGTAAATAATGTGCCTAAGACAAGAGAACAAATAGGGACATCAGTGAAGTGGGGAAGTAAAAACAGGTAGTGATGAAGTGAGGAGATGGAGTGAGTATTTTGAAGGTTTGTTGAATGTGTTTGATGACCGAGTGGCAGATGTTGGGGTGTTTTGGTCAGGGTGGTGTGCAAAGTGAGAGGGTCAGGAAGAATGATTTGATTAAGAGAGAAGAGGTGGTAAAAGCTTTGCAGAAGATGAATCTGACAAGGTGGTGGGTTTGGATGGTATTGCAGTAGAATCTATTAAGAAAGGGGATGAATGTGTTGTTGATTGGTTGGTGAGGGTATTCAGTGTATGTATGGATCACAATGATGTGCCTGAGGATTGGCGGACTGCATGCATAGTGCCATTGTACAAAGGCAAAGTGGATAAAGGTGAGTGTTCAAACTCCAGAGGCATAAGTTTGTTGAGTATTCCTCGGAAATTTCATGGGAGGGTATTGATTGAAAGGGTGAATGCATGCATAGAGCTTCAGATTAGGGGAGAGCAGTGAGGTTTCAGAAGAGTTAGAGGATGTGTGGATGTGGTGTTTGCTTTGAAGAATGTGTGTGAAGAATACTTAGAATAGCAGTTGAATTACTAAGTAGCATTTTTGGACCTGGAGAAGGCATATGATAAGAGTTGATAGAGATGCTTTGTGAAAGGTCTTAAGAGTATATGGTGTGGGAGGTATGTTGCTAGAGGCAGTGAAAAGTTTTTACCAAGGATGTAAGGCATGTGTATGAGTAGGAAGAGAGGAGAGTGATTGGTTCCCAATAAATGTCCGTCTACAGCAGGGGTGTGTGATACCCCCATGGTTGTTTAATTTGTTTATGAATAGGGTGGTTAGGTAAATGCAAGACTTTTGGAGAAAGGGGCGAGTATGCAGTCTGGGGATGAGAGGACCTGGGAAATGAGTCAGTTGTTGTTCACTGATGATACAGCTCTAGTGGCTGATTCATGTGAGAAACTGCAGGGATGGTGACGGAGTTTGGAAAAGTGTATGAAAGGAGAAAGGTGAGACTAATTGTGAATAAGAACAAGGTTATTAGGTTCAGTAGGGTTGAGGGACAAGTTAATTGGGATGTAAGTGTGAATGGAGAAAAACTGGAGGAAGTGAAGTGTTTTAGATATCTGGGAGTGGACTTAGCAGTGAATGGAACCATGGAAGTGGAAGTGAGTCACAGGGTTGGGGAGGAGGCAAAGGTCTTGGGAGCAATGAAGAATGTGTGGAAGGAGAGAATGTTATCTTGTAGAGCAAAAATGGTTATGTTTGAAGGAATAGCTGTTCCAACAGTGTTATATGGTTGCAAGACATGGGCTCTAGATAGGGTTGTACAGAGGAGGGTGAATGTGTTGGAAATGAAATGTTTAAGGACAATATGTGGTGTGAGGTGGTTTGATTGAGTAAGTAATAAAAGGGTAAGAGAGATGTGTGGAAATAAGAAGTGTGTGGTTAAGAGAGCAGAAGAGGGTGTGTTGAAATGGTTTGGATATATGGAGAGAATGAGTGAGAAAAGGTTGACATAAAGGATATATGTGTCAGAGGTGGAGAACAAGAAGTGGAGACCAAATTGGAGGTGGAAGGATGGAGTGAAAAAGATTTTGAGTGATCGGAGCCTGAACATACAGGAGGGTGAGCGACATGCAAGGAATAGAGTGAATTGGAACAATATGGTATACCGGGGTCGACTTGAATGTAAAACATTAAGGGTAAACCATGGAAAGGTATGTGGATAGGGAGATGTGGTTTCAGTGCATTACATGTGACAGCTGGAGACTGAGAGTGAACGAATGTGGCGTTTTTGTCTGTTTTCTTAGCACTACCTCGCTGAAGCAGGGGGTAGCAATGCTGTCTCCTGTGGGGCAGGGTAGCACCAGGAATGGATGAAGGTATGCAAGTATGAATATGGACATGTGTATATACATATATATCTATGTATATGTGTGTATGTTGGTATGTAAATGTGTATGGCTTTTATGTATATATATGTATATGTGTGTATGTTGATATGTAAATGTGTATGGCTTTTATGTATATATATGTGTGTATATATGTGGGAAACAGCGATTAAGTATGATAGATAAAAGAATTATTATGTCAAGATCAAATGTTCCTTGTACATGATGTCCAAAGGATTGCCCATTTTGTTCTGAGATGCATGCCTGTAAAATATGTTTATTTTTTTTTTTTTTTTTTTTTTTTTTTTTTTTTTTTTTTTTATACTTTGTCGCTGTCTCCCGCGTTTGCGAGGTAGCGCAAGGAAACAGACGAAAGAAATGGCCCAACCCCCCCCATACACATGTACATACACACGTCCACACACGCAAATATACATACCTACACAGCTTTCCATGGTTTACCCCAGACGCTTCACATGCCTTGATTCAATCCACTGACAGCACGTCAACCCCTGTATACCACATCGCTCCAATTCACTCTATTCCTTGCCCTCCTTTCACCCTCCTGCATGTTCAGGCCCCGATCACACAAAATCTTTTTCACTCCATCTTTCCACCTCCAATTTGGTCTCCCTCTTCTCCTCGTTCCCTCCACCTCCGACACATATATCCTCTTGGTCAATCTTTCCTCACTCATTCTCTCCATGTGCCCAAACCATTTCAAAACACCCTCTTCTGCTCTCTCAACCACGCTCTTTTTATTTCCACACATCTCTCTTACCCTTACGTTACTTACTCGATCAAACCACCTCACACCACACATTTTCCTCAAACATCTCATTTCCAGCACATCCATCCTCCTGCGCACATCTCTATCCATAGCCCACGCCTCGCAACCATACAACATTGTTGGAACCACTATTCCTTCAAACATACCCATTTTTGCTTTCCGAGATAATGTTCTCGACTTCCACACATTTTTCAAGGCTCCCAAAATTTTCGCCCCCTCCCCCACCCTATGATCCACTTCCGCTTCCATGGTTCCATCCGCTGACAGATCCACTCCCAGATATCTAAAACACTTCACTTCCTCCAGTTTTTCTCCATTCAAACTCACCTCCCAATTGACTTGACCCTCACCCCTACTGTACCTAATAACCTTGCTCTTATTCACATTTACTCTTAACTTTCTTCTTCCACACACTTTACCAAACTCAGTCACCAGCTTCTGCAGTTTCTCACATGAATCAGCCACCAGCGCTGTATCATCAGCGAACAACAACTGACTCACTTCCCAAGCTCTCTCATCCCCAACAGACTTCATACTTGCCCCTCTTTCCAGGACTCTTGCATTTACCTCCCTAACAACCCCATCCATAAACAAATTAAACAACCATGAAGACATCACACACCCCTGCCGCAAACCTACATTCACTGAGAACCAATCACTTTCCTCTCTTCCTACACGTACACATGCCTTACATCCTCGATAAAAACTTTTCACTGCTTCTAACAACTTGCCTCCCACACCATATATTCTTAATACCTTCCACAGAGCATCTCTATCAACTCTATCATATGCCTTCTCCAGATCCATAAATGCTACATACAAATCCATTTGCTTTTCTAAGTATTTCTCACATACATTCTTCAAAGCAAACACCTGATCCACACATCCTCTACCACTTCTGAAACCGCACTGCTCTTCCCCAATCTGATGCTCTGTACATGCCTTCACCCTCTCAATCAATACCCTCCCATATAATTTACCAGGAATACTCAACAAACTTATACCTCTGTAATTTGAGCACTCACTCTTATCCCCTTTGCCTTTGTACAATGGCACTATGCACGCATTCCGCCAATCCTCAGGCACCTCACCATGAGTCATACATACATTAAATAACCTTACCAACCAGTCAACAATACAGTCACCCCCTTTTTTAATAAATTCCACTGCAATACCATCCAAACCTGCTGCCTTGCCGGCTTTCATCTTCCGCAAAGCTTTTACTACCTCTTCTCTGTTTACCAAATCATTTTCCCTAACCCTCTCACTTTGCACACCACCTCGACCAAAACACCCTATATCTGCCACTCTGTCATCAGACACATTCAACAAACCTTCAAAATACTCATTCCATCTCCTTCTCACATCACCGCTACTTGTTATCACCTCCCCATTTACGCCCTTCACTGAAGTTCCCATTTGCTCCCTTGTCTTACGCACCCTATTTACCTCCTTCCAGAACATCTTTTTATTCTCCCTAAAATTTACTGATAATCTCTCACCCCAACTCTCATTTGCCCTTTTTTTCACCTCTTGCACCTTTCTCTTGACCTCCTGTCTCTTTCTTTTATACTTCTCCCACTCAATTGCATTTTTTCCCTGCAAAAATATGTTTATGGGCAGTGTTATTTCTAGGCTTGAAAAACTGCAGAGGTGACCATCAGTTATTATTAGACATGTTATTTACATACTTCTTTAAACTTGCTTTTGTGATTGAATAATCTTCCAGTATGTAACATTAATGAATAACAGTTCTCATGCCCCTTTTTTTCATTCTGAATACGAGAAACGATGAGTTCTTATATTTCATGTTTGGACAAGTTTACATTTGGTGATGATAAAGCATTTGCATGATGATGGCCTCCTTATGGCAAAGTATATATTGATTTTTTCTTTCTTGCCTCTCCTGCCATTGCAGTGTAGTGTCAGAAACAAGTGAACAACAGTCTCACATTTACACATTTGTGTTTTTGTTTTTTGTTGATTACTTAATATGCCCTTGTTCAGCCACCTGATAGCTTGATGCCACAGTGATCCTGTTTATTCATTCCCATGCACATCTTCCTCCTGAATGTTCAGGCTTCAACATCCCAAAGGCTCCTTCACTCTATCCTTCCATGATCTTGTTATCCTCCTCCCCCTTCCACCCTCCACTTCTAATATCAACGATATTTTTTCCCCGTGTGGTACCGATGGTTTTTATAGTATGTTTTAAGGATTGCTTTATCAGATACAACATGGCTAGAAATTTTTCTAACACTTTTGTACATATGGCTGAAATGAGTCCATTTTCCTGGAGACATTACTTACGTAGATCTGTCACAAAGGCTTCGCTTATCCCAAGGCAGAATTCTACTTTCATTCTAGCTGAGCTTGAGAAAGTAAAAGGCTTGTGGAGAAAAGCATCCGTGATGTACAGAGCTTTGTATCTTCATTGTGGTTGTATATTCACTGTGTAACAAATTTTTACTTCTTTTTTTCCTGGATAATAAGTGTTGTTTTGTAATGGCTATTGTTCCCTTGAAACTTTGATTTTGTGTTTAGAATAGTCATATTTTGAAATTTACATATTCTTCAGAACATTCCTGATAGATTCAGTGGTGATTAGCTAACACAGAACTCTCTAGAAGTTTCCAGTAATATGAATATTAGTATAAATATAAGGGCCTTAAGCCAACTAGTTCAGCTTAGATCTTGCTGCCTAAGTGAATACATATACATACATTTTTCTAAGATGGCATCTAGAGGTTGTAAGCATCCAGCAAACACATTATGCTATGTCTGTGGCCAGTTTATCAAAACGAGTAAAAAATTACTCCACAGCAGCATCAGCTGAGATATGCGAGGCATACAGGACATATTTCAGCATGCCAGTCAGGAATCAAGACAGATTTTGGCACCTCATTTCACCTGTGAGCACTGCAAAAATAAAACTCTGGTAGGTAAAATAGGCAATTGTTGCTCGTTTGGAAGGTGGAATTTTCTTATAACATTTTTTAGAATTTTTGGAATTTAAGAATTTTGTATTTTGATTTTCTTTAAGTTTTCAATGTCATTGAAAAAATATTTATGGAACATGTTGAGAGACTCTCTTACTCATTAGTCATCGGTGAAATATATTTATAGATATAAATATATAATTTTTTCATAATCACAATATTATATTGTTATTTTGCAGGATGCTACAGAGGGGAAAAGAGAGCCATGAAGTTCACTATCCCAAGAATTTGGTGGGAACCCACTGACCACTCAAGCAATTGCCACTTCTGCATGGTGGACTCTTCCAAATGTTGGACCTTCAAGACTGTACCTGCTATCACGTATCTGGACCTTCATCAACCATTGCCTCGGTGCCACACGGCCCTTAACTCTGCTAATGCACTCTTCTGATGAGAAAGCAGCCATCATCAAAACAGACCAGCAAGTCAGAGGGTTAGGAAGACATAGATCCAGATTACCATTTCAAAGTTGCAGCTAAGGAGAGAAACCCATATTTCCCCAATCAAAAAGACATCAGCGACTGATCAGAAATCTTGGTGTCACAAAGTCCACTGCCAAGCTTTTGACATCAAGGCTGAAGCAGTAGAACGTGTTGGATGAAAGCATGCAAACCACATCACGTAGATTTTCCAACTTCTTCACCCGTCAAGATGGGCTCTGCTTCTGCCACAATGTAACCAGTCTGTTCGAAGCAATCAGAATCACCTGTAACCCAGACAATTGGTGCCTCTTTATTGACATTTCATCCAGGAGCATCAAAACCATGCTGCTCCATAATGGTTCACAGGGTGTACATCAAAGAAGAATGCAACAGTGTCAAGGCCTTGCTAGATTCCTTGAAGTATGATGAGTACAGCTGGGAGGTCATCGTAGAATTCAAAATAGTGGCATTCCTGATGGGTCTCCAAGGTGGTTTTACCAAGTTTCCCTGCTATCTTTGCCTTTGGGATGGCAGGGACACCACAGCACAATACCACAGGTGGGACTGGCCACAGAGGACTGAATTCTCTGTGGGGATGAATAATGTCAAGCAGGAGCCACTGGTGGACCACTGGAAAGTGTTGATGCCACCACTGTACATAAAATTAGGCCTTATGAAACAATTTATTACAGCTCTAGATAAGGAATCTGCAGCCTTCAAGTACTGTTAAGACCCTTCTAAGTTGTCTTGGGCAAAGATCAAAGTCAGTGTCTTTTCGGACCACTGATAAAGAAGATCCTTGCACACAAAGAATTCCCCAAGAAGCTCACTAAGAAGGAGAAAGCTACTTGGTACAGCTTTTTCATAGTGGTTCAGGGCTTCCTGGGCAATCACAAGGCCAAAAACTTTGTGGAGCTGGTTGCGACTATGGTGAAGAACTATGGAAAATTAGGCTGCAGGATGTCCCTCATAGTCCATATCCTTGATGCTCATCTTGATAAATTCAAAGAGAACATGGAAGTGTAATCAGAGGAGCAAGGGAAGGCGTTCCACCAGGATACTGGACTTTGGACGCCGCTACAAAGGAACGCATGACAAGAACATGGTGGGAGGTTATATTTGGGGTCAGATTCATGATTGTGATTTACAGTAAAATGGTAAATCTCAAAAGATACTCACTTCTAAATCCTTTGTGATCACCTTTGTTAACATTTGTGTAAATACATGTTAGTTTTGATACAAATGTTGTAGTTTTACTGACTTTATGTGATTAGAAATGTGCAAATTTGCTTCTTGCCCAATTGGAAATATATAAATTTCAAAATATCATTGTCCTTGACACAAAAGCAAAGTTGGAAGGGAATAATAGCTTTTTTTCTCTGCTTTTTATGCATAAGCAATCAGGAAATAACACTAACTACACAGGAACAAAAATTGTTTTGTTACTTCATTGTGGTTGTGTATCAATAAGATGATCAGTCTGAGGTGCTTCTTTATATCTGACCAATATCCGGAGTAGTTTCATTTGCTTTACACTTAAAAGGTGGTGCTTTGGTAAATAATCTGTTCTTTGCTGTCACACATAAGATTTTATCACATAAATTAAAGCTTGCAGCTGTTTATTGTTTCTTGATCCCATTGGTTGAACTTTTTATATTCAGTATAAGATGGATTTTTCTATAAACTTTTGTCTGAAGTGGTACACTCGGCTTACACTTGCTCTCAAGCTGGCACAGTGGAGAAATGATAGGTATCACGAGTTCTTTTCTCCTACTGTAAAGATTTGGTCTTAAGGTATTTGTAAAATTACGTTTGTTAGATTTTGTGACGATGTTTTAAAATGTGTGATTCATCTATATTAGATGTTTATCCTGTGAAAAATTTTTAAAGATACACAAATTTATCTTCCTTGATTTATGTTTAAGAAACATTTTTTCATAACATTATTACATTTTGTGTATTTGTGAATTTCATGCTCCATTAACCTTTTCAGTGCTGGTGGCATCTTTTTTTGCTTAAATAAAAAGTTGTTTTAGGGATTAGTGTGTGCATGTAATTTCGTGCTACATTAACTTCGGCATACATTGTAGGCTCTGTTGTTGACCATAGATGGCATTCTAAAGAAAGGATGAGTTCTCAGCACTACCTGGAAGCCTCAGTAACCCATAATTGACCATGGTAGGTAGTTATGCACCTTTTCTTGAGACATTCCATGTCTGTGGCACCCACTGCTGTAGCCATGCCACTCAGTAAGTTATGTGTTTTTCTTGAATTACCAATGATTAAATCATAATTCACAAGAAAAAAACAATGGTTGTTTTTCTGCACCTGATTACACAAATAAAAAGTGAAATTTAAGTGAACTCATCTTAAATACTTATCTGTGTTCAACCTGGTAGATGATATATTTCTGAAGTATTTTTGTTCAACTAGGAAAGGTAAGTTAATTTTCAAGAGAATTTTTTTTTTTTCATATTTTTATGCTTTTTCATGGATCTAAAGACAGTATGATTTTGCCATTTTTTTAAACATTGTGGGAGGCCGAAAAAAATCATTTATGCATCAAAAACGTTATGTATGTGCAATATTTTAGATATTTATATATTTGTTCGAATATCAGTGAGAATGATTAATTAATTGCATTCCTGATGTGTTGGACAACCCTGATTTGCTTGTAGTTTTATGCTTACTGCTTCTTTTATTATTGCAGTATTATTAATATTTTGAGAGGGAGCTGCAAGATTAGCTGAACATGAATGTCAGTAACTTGCAGTGAGCATTGTGCCTTGTATATATAGTAACTTTTCCCTTTAATATGTCTTACTAAATATGTTTACATAATGCAGATAGAGATGTGTGTAGACTTAGAACATATAATATAGCTTAAGCTGTAGTGCTTTGAGATTAGTTTTCTAATTTGAATTTCTTACATTGTAATGCCAAAGAATTTCTCTAATTACATCATTGATGTGCAGTGGAAACAAAATTACATTTGAATCTTTATGATTATACTCTAAATTTTCTGATGACATTTATTTTTACACATATCTTGTAGATACTGAGTACAAAAAGTGTTTGTCTTACATTCAAGGGCAATAAAATAATCATGAAAGTAATTTTTTATTTGACATAGCACCAGATAGATAATATTAGGTATGCTTCATGGTGATACTCATCACATACGGTCTATACCTTGTGATGGTAGTGTTGAGAACTTTGCACCTCAACAGAATCAAAAGTTGAAATTCTGCACGAATAATCACATCTTATTTTCAACTGATTCATGTTGATCTCACTGATTTATAAGGGGATTATATGCCATATGAAATATTTTAGATATTTCTTGATGTGGTAGGTAGTAGGCAGCAACCGACCAAGGAGGCATATTTCCAATACTACATGCCTGGGTAGCAGGAGGGTTAGTAACATCTGTGTATTGAGCCAGCAATTCAGTAAAGTTGCCTTGCTTTGATCCAGGCAGCTCTCTTTTCTTTCTGCCTCACCTACATGTGAACTCCTGGCACTCTGTCCACAAATGTGCAATCTCTCTTTGTCTTACATAATATTTTAACAACACTTAACTCGCACAACTCATCCTTCGTAGCCCTAGATTTTCCTGCAGTGAGAACTATGTGCTAACCCTGCCTTTCGGCAAAATGCAAGGAGCAATAGATACAAGTAGTAGGTAGGAATGTTAGACAGGAACATTAGGTAGGAACATTAGGCAGGAGCATTAGGTAGAAGTGGTAGGTTGGAAAATTAGGTAGTGGTAGTCGGTAAGAGCCTCTGGAAACACTGCTCTAGAGTTGTCCTTTGCCAGCAGCCTGTTAAGGGTAAGGCACTGAAGGCTCACAAGTAGCATTACAGCTCATCAGTTATTGAGAATCTTTTGCCATAGCCATCCCCTTGAAGGAGTTTTTAGAGGGAATGAACATCAGAGATGTAGATAGAAATAGACATATAGACTTCTAGATATAAACTATATTTGTGTTGAGAAAGTCTGTGCTAGATGCTAGAGTTGAGAGAGGATTGTTTGGGAACTCTCACACCCACCCACACCCACCCACACCCACACAGAGGAGCCAGGCCTTAATTCAGTTGAAAGTGAATGTGAATAAAAGCAAGGTTATTAGGATCAGCAGGGTTGAGGGGCAAGTTAGTTGGGATGTGAATTTGAATGTTGAAAAATTGGAGGAAGTGAAGTATTTTAGATATCTGGGAGTGCACTTAGCAGCAAATGGAACCATGGAAAAGGAAGTGAGTCATAGGGTGGGGGAGGGGGTGAAGGTTATGGGAGCGACGAAGAATGTGTGGAAGGAGAGAACATTATCTTGGAGAGCAATAATGGGTATGTTTGAAGGAACAGTGGTTCTAACAATATTATTTGGTTGCAAGGCATGGGCTATAGATAGGGTTGTATGGAGGAGGGTGGATGTGTTGGAAATGAAATGTTTGAGGACAATATTTGGTGAGAGGTGGTTTGACTGAGTAAGTTATAAAAGGGTAAGAGAGATGTGTGGTAATAAAATGAGTATGGTTGAGAGAGTAGAAGAGGATGTGTTGAAGTGGTTTGGATATGTGGAGAGAATGAGTGAAAAAAGGCTGAGTGAGGAAAGGTTGATAAAGAGGATGTAAATGTCAGATGAGGAGAGAACAAGAAGCAGGAGACCAAATTGGAGGTGGAAGGATGGAGTGAAAAAGATTTTGAGCAATTGGGACCTGAACATGCAGGAGGGTGAGAGGCTTGCAAGGAATAAAGTTAATTGGAATAATGTGGTATACCAGGGTCGACATGCTGTTGAATGTCTGGGGTAAACCATGGAAAGGTCTGTGGGGCCTGGATGTGGATAGCGAGTTGTGGTTTTGGTGCATTACACATGACACCAAGAGAATGAGTGTGAACGAATGTGGCCTTTTTGTTTTCTTGGTTCTTCCTCACTGACACAAGGGATTGTGATCGTGTTTCCTGTGAGGCACGGTGGCACCAGGAATGGTTGAAGGTAAGCTAATATGAATATGTACATGTGTATATATGTTTATGGCTGTGTATGTATATGTATGTGTATATGAGTGGATGGGTCTTTCTTTGTCTGTTTCCTGGCACTACCTCACTGACATGGGAAACGGCTGTCTCCTGTGGGACGGGGTAGCGCCAGAAATGGATGAAGGCAAGCAAGTATGAATATGTACATGTGTATATATGTATATGTTTGTGT